>NC_083767.1:58003683-58198683 GCF_963514075.1 Conger conger | reverse complement strand
AAGTAATGTGATTGTGTGTGTGGTTGAACTTGTGAATATGAATTTGGTGACATGAATTTGTATGGCTGTGGGCTGGTTGGCCTGTTTTCAAAGTGCTGGTGCTGGAGGGTGCTTCATGTTCGTATAGAGAAATCAGGGGGCTCTGTGCTGCAGATGAACATTGCTGTGATGTTGCTCTAGTGTTGCTGTAATGTTGCTGTAGCATTGCTGTAATGTTGCTGCAGTGTTGCTGTAATGTTGCTGTAGCATTGCTGTAACGTTGCTGCAGTGTTGCTGTAATGTTGCTGTAGCATTGCTGTAACGTTGCTGCAGTGTTGCTGTAATGTTGCTGTAGCATTGCTGTAATGTTGCTGCAGTGTTGCTGTAATGTTGCTGTAGCATTGCTGTAATGTTGCTGCAGTGTTGCTGTAATGTTGCTGTAGCATTGCTGTACTGTTGCTGCAGTGTTGCTGTAATGTTGCTGTAGCATTGCTGTAATGCTGCTGCAGTGTTGCTGTAATGTTGCTGTAGCATTGCTGTAATGTTGCTGCAGTGTTGCTGTAATGTTGCTGTAGCATTGCTGTACTGTTGCTGCAGCGTTGCTGTAATGTTGCTGTAGCATTGCTGTAATGTTGCTGCAGTGTTGCTGTAATGTTGCTGTAGCATTGCTGTAATGTTGCTTTAATGTTGCTGTAGTGTTGCGATAGTCCTCCTTGGTTTGCCACTGTGCTGCTGCAGTGTTGCTGCAGTGTTGCTGTAATTTTGCTCTAGCGTTGCTGCAATGTTGCTTTAATGTTGTTCTAACGTTTTCCTCTGGTTTTCTTTCCAGTCGGATAGCAACACCAGCTTCCTGCGAGCGGCGCGGGCGGGGAACATCGACAAGGTGCTGGAGTACCTGAAAGGGGGCGTGGACATCGGCACCTGTAACCAGGTAAGCAGGGAGGGGGGGGTTTATCCCGAATGCTTGTTTCCTACATACAGGACTATTTATTAATAGCTCTAGCTGACCTGACAACATCTGTGTGTGTGTGTGTGTGTGTGTGTGTGTGTGTGTGTGTGTGTGTGTGTGTGTGTGTGTGTGTGTGTGTGTGAGAACTGGTCGATTCGGTTAGCTGAATGAGAGGGCATAAATGGAAATTGCCTCAGATGGATAAATTCTCCACAGATATCAGGAAGTAGTTTTTTCACACAGAGAGTGGCCACTGTTTTGATATGGTGCTAGGTACTATTTAGCATTTTGGAAAACTAAGCATTAGGTGCACTTTAGTGGTAGAGAAAGTGAGCTGATGGGCTAAATGGCCTGTTTGGCCGTTTGTGACGCAGTTAATTCACCTCATCTGTATTTCTGGGTCTAAATTGGTCTCTGATCTGACACAAAGACCATCAGACCCTGGGCCTCTTCCAGACGAGTGCTTGACCACCCCTGTCCGAACCTTACCCATTATCAGCCAAACTGATCCTAGATCAGCTCTGCAGCCCTGGACTTTATTACATTAATGGCATTTGGCAGACGCTCTTATCCAGAGCGACGTACAGTTGATTAGACTAAGCAGGAGACAATCCTCCCCTGGAGCAATGCAGGGTAAACGGCCTTGCTCAAGGGCCCAACAGCTGTGCGGATCTTATTATGGCTACACCGGGATTAGAGCCACCGACCTTGCGTGTCCCAGTCATTTACCTTAACCACTACGCTACAGGCCGCCCCATGGCTATATGAATATAGTGCATGAATATAGTGCATATATATGAATATATGGCTGTATGAATATAGTGCAGCCTCAGGAGGTCCTTATGCTTACCTCAGGCCCCTCCTGCAGGACGGTGCTGCTGAACCAGGCGTCGCTGACAGCGCATTAATTCAGGAAGTTGCCTCACTGGTCCCAGGGGCCGGCCTGTGCGTGTGCGTGAGATATGTTACACGTGTTACCGGGCAATATGTCTGCCTCAATGACTCACACAGGAGATGGCCTCTTTTTACACTGGGGGAGCAGGGACGGGCTTGGAGAGTCGGGCCATTTTCCCGTTGAAACCGTGTAGCGGCCATGTTACACCGCTAGTTAATGCTGAAGCTGGGTCGAGGCCTCACGTTAAAGGCTACGTTTGAGTTTGTCGAAACATATCACCCACGTGACCGTTCCCCTGGGTCCCTGCAGGGACACAGACTGAACACCTGAGCGTCTTTTTTTAGATGCACTTTGTTGAACCCCGTGGGGTAATTTGTCTTCTGGATTTTCACCCATCCATAGTTACTTAGGTGCCGTGGGCAGCCACAGTGCAGTGCCCAGGGACCAACTCCAGTTCTGAGGTCAGCGCCTCGTTGGTCAAGGGCAACGGCTGGGCTAAACCTAACCTGACATGCATGTCTTTAGGTATTCCTCTGCCCTGACCTCCCCGTCATGGTTGATGCCATTTCATTTATCTAAAATAGCATTTAACATTCTATTTATCTTTTGGGTATTTACAGTACTGTGCAAATGTCTTAGGCACCTGTATAACACTCTGTACAGATAAGATTCTTTCAAAAGTAATTCAATGAAACCTCCTAAATAAACGTACCATTCATTTTACACTACACCACCCTTTGGCGTTAAAACTTCTCTGAGAGAGCCAACGCTGTTCTGCAGTTCTATTAGACAATCAGCAGAGAGGTTGTTCCAAGCATGCAGGAGAACTTGCCACAGACTTTGGTTGGCTACTTGCCTTTGATCTCAGACAGCCTTGATCAAGTTTTTATGAAAAAAGTAGTCAATTGCTTACAGTAATATGTTACTTTTTAAAATGAAATACAAAAATGTCTCGGTAAAATTTAATCTTTTGGAAAATGAATATTTGGAAATCTCAAATGTGTTATTTTATACTGACACACACAAAAAAAAACACATATATATAATAAAGTCTAGGATGCCTAAGACTTCTGCACAGTACTGTATTTTGAAAATCATAACTGCTTTGCCTAATCAAAGGTGGACCAGTAAAAAGTGGTCTGATTCGCTTCTCTTGTTTTTCTAACTGAATGGGGTCGATATGCACTGATCTGACGGTCACCAATCCCAAAATCTGAATTATTTTGATCTTCTGAAAGGGTGCTGTCAGTCCGATTAATTTCATATAGACTCCTGATCTCTTACTAGATGCCTTACCACATTTCCAGTTTTTCTTTATTTATAATAAGGAAGGTCATTCCATTTCCGCTGAAAAGGACACTTAATATACCCTTCATAAAGTCTCTATCTATTATGATATTTCCTTATATTTAGATATACTTTACAGTGATGAGGGGGAAACTCGCCACAAACAAATTATTCACAATTATTTATGGTCTTTGGTTTATTTATTTTTTTAAACAATCCTGATCCTTAATACTGTATGCTTTGCCCCTTACTCCAAGATGCAACTATAAAAATAATCGGGTAACAGCTGGTGGGGAATATTTGCCAAATCTGATAATCTGGTGGAATATTTTCATTAATCCAATGTAAAAACACCAAGGCAGTTGATGTTTTTTTTATGGTTAATATGAAACCATTTTTTTACAATTCATCAAATAAGGGGTTTATTTAAAATAACTGACAATTAGACTGCAAGAATTAGAACGAGAATCAGAATTGGGTGAAAATCGGAGCGTGTGGATTATTGTGGGAGAATACCCCCGGGCTCTGCTCTGCGGTGTCGTTCGTGTCCTGTAGCGTTCTCGCCGATCCTCGGTGACGTCCGCAGCCCTCGGGGTGCTGAGAGGGGCGCTTCCGTGGCCAAGAGCGTCTGTCGCCGGGCGGGATTCATCGGAGTGCTAGCGCAGCGATCCGTGAAATCCTGCATTCTCCTCTTGTTCTGGAAAAGTCCGGACATAGGCGAACTCTAAATGCTAAATGCTCAGAGCCATGAAAAACAGCGGGAAATAAAAAAGCCCTACCGGCCAACGAGGGCTTCGGAGTGGAAGTAGTTTGATGAGTAAAAATTCTTGCCAGCGCAAGCATCTTTAACACACCTCTGAACCCGACAAGCATTCGATATATCTCCCATGATCCTTTGAGATTCACATGCATTAATTACTGCTTAGAAGGAAGAGCTTGTTGTGGCTTTCTGGAATGAATTGTGATGGCAGGAGATTAGTGATATTGATTTCCTCTCTTCTTTTTTTTTAAACTGCATCGAGTCCTCTATTAGATATTCCCCCTCCCATACTTGATGGCAATTGCTAGACCTTACAGAAGAAAAATGATCAGGTAGTTGGTCTGATCCAGATATTGGTCAGTCCAAAGTTTCAACCAGTTCACTAACTTCATTTTATTGCATACTACCACACTATCAGACCTCCATGATCCTACTGCACCCAAGACCAGTATGTTTCTAAAGAATATGTACACTAGCTCACATGGCTGTTGTGATCTTGAAGTGTGTACTAGGTAACCATGTTGGCCACTGTGCACTTAAAAACAAGTACACACCCGATGGCATTTGCAGCGCAAGGTTGTTATGTCCTCCCAATCAGCACTCTACCCTCTCATACTTAATCTACATACTGACCTGGAGGTGTCTGCAATCTGATAGTGCTTAAACAGGCCTGAGGCACTGCATGTGTTCAGGGTCACAAGACAGTTGGGAGTTGGGGAGAGAATCGAGTATCACTCTGTGTGTCTCAATCTCCCTCACTCTCTCTCACTCCTCCTTTTTCTCTCTTGCTCACTCACTCACTTTTTTACTCTCACACTCACTCCGCCATCTCTGTTTCGCTCTCTTTTTCAGTCACTTCTTCTTCCACTCGTCTCTCTATAATTTCTCATCATTTTCACAGTGTAGATATCATGACCCATCCATATCTTTCATTCATTCATTATCTGAACTCGCTTATCCTGAACAGGGTCGCAGGGGGGCTGGAGCCTATCCCAGCATACATTGGGCGAAAGGCAGGAATACACCCTGGACAGGTCGCCAGTCCATCGCAGGGCACACACACCATTCACTCACACACTCATACCTACGGGCAATTTAGACTCTCCAATCAGCCTAACCTGCATGTGTTTGGACTGTGGGAGGAAACCGGAGTACCCGGAGGAAACCCAAGCAGACATGGGGAGAACATGCAAACTCCGCACAGAGAGGCCCCGGCCGACGGGGATTCAAACCCAGGACCTCCTTGCTGTGAGGCGGCAGTGCTACCCACTGCACCATCCGTGCCACCCCATATCTTACATATGTACGGTAGAACAATACAGTTGATTGCAGGGATTGATTTATCACTGAAAGAAGTGACTCCATATTGTTGCCCTCCCTTTAGACTTTTGGTCGAGGGCAGAATCGTCTTTGCAGACAAACCACAGGCAAAGCCCCTGGTCCAGACCTTGCCCTGTCGTGAGATTTGTGTTTGGTCCCGCAGAGATAAATCTCAGCATCAGGAAGTGCGTGTGAAACGGAAGCACGTTTGCAGCGTTAAGCTTGGACAAGCTGCTCGCCCCTCCCCCCCCCCCCCCCCCACCGTGTGGCATTGACCCTGCCCTTCCAGAGATCCTCTCCCCGTCAGAATGCAAATCTGAACAGCATATCTGCCCAGGGGGGCAGTTTAAGCAAGAGGGCAGCTGGTGTCATTTAAGCATTTAACATTTAATGCTAATCTTGCTTGGCGTCAGGTAATTAATAGCACACCAGGGACGGCAGTATTTAGAGCTACAGCTTGCGTGTATCTCATGTGCTCACAGGCCGGAAAATGTTCCCGTGTACACGCTTGGTGGAAAAGGTCATGCCAACACACCCAATCATCCAACCCTTTCCTCATTCTTTACAGTCCATCTCACTGGCACCCCTGGAATCTGTAATGGTAGAGTCCTGACCTTCACACTTTGTCAAGGACCTGTCACAGGTCACGACATGGGAGCCAGCCAATGCGTGGCATGACAGGACTGGAAGTCACTGAGCGTTGGTATGCTTATGGGTAATGTAGTGCTCGTAGCTAGAGCGGTACTACAAAGCAGTGGGACACTTGGGAAAAGCTCCTCTAGGAGACGGCATGGTAACAGGAATGCCTTTGCCTGTCTCGTATATACAGTGCTGCATACTGTATATACATCTCGTCCTCTCAGTGCTATTCTGAGGTACTTCTAGTGTGAGGGGATCTTTCCTCGAGAGTGCGGTGAGAACAGAATTGCAGGCCCGTGACATGCTATGGAGGAAGACTGCGGAAGGCTAAGGGAGCTCACTCAAGGAGCTCTTCTTGAAATATGACGGTAGGGGGGCACCGCGTTCGTAGTGGTCCATGCGGGCTGTTTACCGAGCCATTCGGTTTAAGCACTGTGCTCAGGGCACAGCCACATCGGCCCAGCCGGGCACTGAACCCGCTGAAGCTGCAGGCTCAGGGTTATAAACCCAGCTTTCCTAACTGTTACGTTTGACTGCGGTTAGATTCCAAGGGCGAGGACAAATCAGGACGAGTGCACTCACACTTTTTAACCGATGACTCTTTCGGTCCTGAAGGCCTGTAATGGTTCCTGCACTTTCCCGTGTCGTAACTCTGGGAAACACTCGTTTCGAGCGCTCGCCCCTACAGTAATAGGCCGTTCGTCACCCCGAGATGTTTTAGTGGACGTTCCTACGATTCGGTCAGAGGACCGGCCTTTGTTTCGAAAAGGTCGGTGTCCTTTTGTGCCTCTGAATATCCTGACGCCGGTGTTCAGTTTGCCGTGGCCTGCGCCGTTAAGCGTGAAAAAGTCGTTTGGCTGAACTTTCCGGGCCATTGTCGACGGCGTGAGGGGTTTCCCCCTGTGAGATGATGCACGTTGCACAGAGCAGGGGGCTAGAGCTTCGCCCCGTCCAAGTCTGGGGCTTTTTGAGTGAGATAACGACTCTGCCAGGCGTGGAGCTCCAGGAAACTGTCAACGGGCCTGCCAGGGTTGATCTTGGTGGGCCCTCTCCTCAGGGTGTATCACTGGGTGTTAGAATAAACACAGACGTGGCCTCGATATAGTAACTCTACGATTATTTTTATCGTCGTAAATATACGGCAGATACGTGTGTGCCTAGTTCCAGAATAGTACAAAGTGCAAAATCGAATATACTTTTGAGAAACGGGGTAGACATAGTGTTATGTGGTAGCTGCAGGGAAAGTCGAATGTTTGCGTTTCTAGTCGCTTGCACTTGAAGTCCTTTGCATATATTTAACTTTGCTGCTTCTGCTCCAAAGATTCCCCCCCTCGCAGGATGAGGGAAAAAGTTTCTATAGCGGAGCAGTATGGAGCAGCTCAGCGAAGACGTGTTGAGCCAGCGATCTCACAATGCGCTCAAGGTTAGCGTAGCCTTGCTGAGCGAAATAGTCTGAATTGTTTGCGAGGTAAAAAAAAGGACTATGACTACGGTTTATTTTCTGCCCCTCTCAGACATGTTGTTTCTCCCCCTGCTTCCCTGCACAGCAGGGGGGGTCAGGCCTGGTTCAGAACAGCTGCCGGCCCAGCTGCCCTTCTGCTGTTATTCAGCAGTTTTGGTTGAAATTGGTTTCTAATTTTGTGCTGAAAACAAAAGTCAGCAGGCCCCCTGGCCCGGTAGGATCAGTCACCTCTCCCGCAGAGCGGGTCGTGACTGTGCTTTGTATTTGTGTCGGATATTTTGACAGCTGAACGGAGCATTCTTCCAACACTCCAAAAAAGGAAATATTTGTGTGAAGTATATTTATATATATTTATATATTTGTTTTGCCTACATCCAAGGCTATTTTACATACATCCAAGTATTACATGTGATGTAATGTACCATGATGGGTCTCTTACACACGTTCTGTATCTACTGCTATTCTGCTTGAGTCAGTCTGCAGTGGTGCTGACTCTACTGAAACACAGTGATGTCATTGTTCTGACAGGCCTGAAATGAGTTTCTGCTATCCTGCATCCGCATTGCTTCAGCTCCTTTCAGTAGAAAGGAGGGGGAAATAAACTCGGTCTCATCTCATTGGTCAGGATCGTTTGATTCATTAATGCTGATGCGATCTCCGGCCTGGTTGTGTCTTACTGCCTTCTGGAGGGATGGAAAATCATCAGGCTCCCTTTTTGTCTTTTTGTGTGTATGCTAGTGTGTGTGTGTGTGTGTGTCCATGTAAGCCTGTGTGTGTTTATATATGCTAGTGTGTTCATGCATGTGTTTGAGTGTGTGTGCGTGTATGCAGGTGTGTGTGTGTAAGCTAGTCTTTTGTGTGGGCATGATAATGGCATGTCTTTATGCTAATGTGTGTGTGTGTGTGTGTGCATGCATGGGTGTATGCTAATGTGTGTGTGTGTGAGTGTGCGCGTGTGTGTATGCTAATGTGTGTGTATATGTGTGTGTCTGCATGTGTGTATGCAAATGTGTGTATGCTAATGTGTGAGTGTGTGTGAGAGTGTGCGCATTTGCATATGCTACTGTGTGTGTGTGTGAGTATGTGCGTGTGTATGGGTGTGTGCATGTATGTATGCTAATGTGTGTGTACGCGCATGGTTTTATGCTAATGTGTGTGTGTGAGAGTGTGCGCATGTGTGTATACTAATGTGTGTGTGTGAGAGTGTGTGCATATGTGTGTGGGTGTGTGTGTGTGGTACGTGCGGCCGGTTAGCGCAGCGGTGATGGATGTGCTCGATCAGCAGTCGGGCTGAGGGTTATTGTAAACCCCAGAGACAGGGATGAAGGCCGTGGCTGGGCCTGGCTGCAGAGGAGCACATTAAAGAACTCCCCCTGCTCATCCCTCTTCTGCGCCCCACTGACAGACCCGTACATTAATCTGTGCTTCACAGGAAGTCTTACCTGGCCTCTGCTCCCTCCCTGCATCGTTCCTCATCGCCTCTTGTGACATATTATATTCTGATGTATTTATCCAGCTGTTTAAGCTATGTAGCTGTGTGGAATAGAAGCACTGGATGATTGAGCTGCTGTGATGTCATATCCTGTCTGTTGTTTTTTAACCTCCTAAGACCTGGCGTACACATGCGTGGACTCCACATTTTGGGCTGTACAACCATAATACTTAATTCTTAAGACCGAGAGTCCACATATGTGGACATCATTTTTCTCAAAAACTACATCATGTCAAAAGATGATGCTTAGTTTTTATACTTATCAGGTCCCAATAAGCCCAAATAGCAAAGAGAAAATAAATACATGCATACCAAAAAAGAGTGCGGGTCTTAGGAGGTTAAACCAGGTTTCTGACTGAATCTGACAAGGCAAAACCTTGCACCGCGGGTCATTTTTGTTTTGTTATATCATGAGACACTGTGAGGGAGGTATTGAAATGTAGTTAATAATGCATGAAGCTTAGGCTCTGGGTCAGGTCCTGTCCCTGCTCGTTGTGGTGTCTGTTTGTTTGGGTGAGTATGACCGGGGGCTGGTGTGACAGCACTCACATGGGCCCCTGGCTGGGCGTAATGAGGGTGAGGTTATGGCAGGTCTACAAAGGGCTCTTTTGTCTGCATTCCAGGCAGACGAGGGGAGGGTGATGAAGGGCTTGAGTTGTGTATTGTCCGGTTCAAAAACCGGCGACTGGGAAATTAATTATCAGTAGGAATGAGGAGGCTGCTTAAAGTAGCTCCCGCGGTCGTCGATGCAGTTTGATCTTTCGGGTACAGTAGTCTCTGTCGGACAGTCCGTTCCGGCACCTCATGCAGCGCAATCCTGCAGTACGACCGTCTCCATGACGATGCAGTAAATATCAGAATGCTGTTGCCATGCCTCCCGGGGAGATGGCTCAGCGGCCGTGCGATTACGAGCGTCTGCCTCCCCCCCTCACCTCCCCTCCCCTCCCCTCCCCTCCCCCCCTCCCCTCACCTCCCCCCCTCCCCTCCCCTCCCAAAAGGCCCGGGTATTCCACCCCGTTCCAGTCGTACGCGAGGTCTTGAAAAATTACCCCCGCTGAATTCACTGTCAACGAAGCCCCGCTCCGGTTTTAAGGGCCACGGGAGCCCAACCGCGGTGAAATTACATATCGACCAGCCGCCTTGTAAGAGAGAATAAACGGATTTTTAAAAATGGCTGCAGTGAGAGGGGGCGCCGGGTGGCGTGCGTCGAGGGTGGCTGTTTCCCCGAGGCGGGCGGCAGCGTGATGTTTGATTTCTCCCCAGCTGTCATTCTGCCTTCTCTCCGCCCGAGGTGGTGGGGTAAGGTCATCGGGGAGGGGGGTAGTTGGCGGTGCCGGGTGGCGGGAAGGGTGTGGAGGAGAGACCGGTCCCACCCTTTTTTTTTTTTGCGCTTTAACACATGATTTATTTGGACGCCGGGTGTGTGGGTAAAAATAGAGCCGGAGAGGAGGGATCTGTCATTTCTGTTTTGCACGGGAGCGCTGAATGAGTGTTCCAGTTATAACGGGCAAACATACCGTGTGGGTGTGCGTTTCTGCGTGCCTGCGTACGTGTGTGTGTGTGAGTGTGTGTGTGTGTGTGTGTGTGTGTGCTTGTCTGCGTGTTTATAGGCGTGGGTGTGTGGCGGGGGTGCATTTCATGGCGTAGGCTGTGTGACATATGAGCCGTGTTATTTATGTGTGCGTATTGGCGCTGTGTTTGTTTATGTATTTGCTGTGTGAGTGCTTGTGTGTGCTGGTGGTGCGTGTACACTCACCGAGCACTTTATTAGGAACATTTTTACTTTATTACACTTATTATCTAATCAGCCAATTGTGTGGCAGCAGTGCAGTGCATACAATCATGTTGATATGGGTCAGGAGCTTCAGTTAATGTTAACTAATCAACCATCAGAATGTGGAAAAAATGTGATCAAAGTGACTTTGACCGAGGAATGATTGTTGGTGGCAGACCCTGGTTTGAGTATCTCAGAATCTCCTGGGATTTCCACGCGCAACAGTCTCTAGAGTTTGCAAAGAATGGTGCAAAAAACTAAACAAAAAAATCCAGTGAGCAGCAGTTCTCCAGACAGAAACGCCTTGCGTATAGAAGAATAGAAGTCTAATAAATACCTCATAAAGTGCTTGGTGAGTGTATGTGTGTGTTTCTGTATTTTGGTGTGGTTGGTGATGTAGCTAATCCTTGAGGAGAACGTTATTCTGCCTTTCCAACGGGTTTCCCCGTGATGCCTCTTGGGGTCATTATCATTGCCCATATTGCAACCGGAGAGGGAACAAGGGACAGTACATCCTGTACCACTGATGTGACTCCAGTGCCCCAGAATGAAAGGGCAAGTGTCTGAACGCTACATCCCCCCTGTAATCCTTTGAGAGAGCTATTAAGAGAGAGTTAATCTTCGTTTCGTTTCTATGGCTTTTTATGTATACATGTACAATATTAATATGAAGTACATTGTCCTGTCAGATCCCTTACGCACAGGACACAGCTATTCTAGAATCACTCGTGAGTTGACACACTGTACGTGAGGTTGAATGGAAATTCCAAATGAATGGAATTTCACACGACTGATCCCTTTGTCTGTCTGTGTGTGTGTGTGTGTGTGTGTGTGTGCGTGTGTGTGTGTGTGTGTGTTTGCTATCGACACTATGCATAGCACACACTTCTGTGCAGTCTTGTGTCCTTGACAGAGTGACAGTGCAGAATTCTGACGCCAGATTTCCTTTGGCACTCAGAACGGGGCGGTGTGGTTTAATGTCTGCTGCTGTGGAGCCAGATTGTGCCGGGAACGGGCTGAACCGGGCTGAACCGGGACTGTCACCCGCCATTCTTTCCTTCTCTCGTTGTCATTGTGTCAGGCTCTGCGGGGCCTCACTGTCACTGACCCGCGCCTTTCTTCTGCTTCTGTTCCAGAATGGGCTTAATGCTTTGCATCTGGCCGCCAAGGAGGGCCACATGGACCTGGTGCAGGAGCTGCTGGACAGGGGCTCCTCTGTGGACTCGGCCACTAAGGTACCAGGGGCCGGCTGCTGGGCTGGGGTGGGGAGCCGGGTTTGACCATGAGCTGGAGCTGGGAGCAAAATGGGGGACATTTTCATTACAGTATTGGCATTTGGCAGACACTCTTATCCAGAGTGACATACAGTTCATTAGACTAAGCAGGAGACAATCCTCCCCTGGAGCAATGCAAGGTTAAGGGCCTTGCTCAAGGGCCCAACGGCTGTGCGGATCTTATTGTGGCTACACTGGGATTAGAACCACCGACCTTGTCTGTCCCAGTCATTTACCTTAACCGCTACGCTACAGGCCGCCCTCATTTGGTTATGATAGGATGCGCTGACAAAGGCTGAGGCAGAAATGTTCACAGTGTATTACTCAGCCCATTACAATTAAGTAATGAAATAGAGTGCGGTCTTCCTGTGATTCTTGTAGCTTTGCGATAAGACCTTCCCCAAAGCAGTCTTACGATGTGTGAATGTACTGCCAGCATCCCCTGCTAGTCATCATTTTGGAAAAACGTTGTAGAGGATGCTGTTACAGTAAAATGCATTTAAAAACGTAATCAAATTAAAGTGTTTTAATGACACATTTGTTTAAAATTGCTTCCAGTCCTCATTGGTTTAACACTAGAAAGTGTGTTTTTTTTTACTACCTAGAGCCACTCAGCATTACAGCATTGCACCCACAGCAACCTAATGTTGTAAAGATTACGAAACCAAATGTTGCAAAACTGTTTTGTTAAAATAAAAGACACAGCTGAATCAATTTCAGCATTTTTATTTTCTAAATTATAGCAGTTTTAAAGCCTTAAAGGAAAAAAGGCATTTTACAGGCATCCTGTAAAAGCACTAAAACATGTGAAACAAGACAAGACACAAAATGAAAATGAAGTTAATGAAACACAAAGTGAAATATTTTTAAAAAAAAGCAATTACTTCAGTCATAACAAATCCAGCACATTTCTCCCTTCACCTGCTCTCACTGTTTGGAGTGCGCTCAAATCTGTATTTCACACAGTTGTCATGTTGTCTATTCTGTTTACTCAAAGTCTCTTTCAGTGAAAGACTGCAATTATAACTATAACGTCAGAATTATTCATCCTCACCCTGAAGTCTCCATAAACTTCATCACTCTGATCACCTTGGTGGCAACATTCATTGTGACTGAAAGACAACGCTCAATGCACATTCTGGAGAACATTCTCCTAACGTTACAGGGATGTTCTGAAGTGTACCCACGGAGTGCCAAGAACTGTTAGCTGATGAGGAAGGTGCTTGGAGGAGAGTAGTTGGAATGGAAGAGCAGGAGATGTGGAGTGAGCAGGAGTTTGGGAATAGCAGGGAGTTTGGAATCAATCGATCGTTGGGAAGAACAGGCAGTTTGGAATGTGTAGGTGTTTGGAATGAGCAAGCAGTTTGGAGTGAGCAGGTGTTTGTAATGAGCAGGAAGTTTGGAGTGAGCAGGTGTTTGGAATGAGCAGGAGGTTTGGAGTGAGCAGGTGTTTGGAGTGAGCAGGAGGTTTGGAGTGAGCAGGTGTTTGGAATGAGCAGGGGGTTTGGAGTGAGCAGGTGTTTGGAGTGAGCAGGTGTTTGGAATGAGCAGGGGGTTTGGAGTGAGCAGGTGTTTGGAATGAGCAGGAGGTTTGGAGTGAGCAGGTGTTTGGACTGAGCAGGAAGTTTGGAGTGAGCAGGTGTTTGGAATGAGCAGGAGGTTTGGAGTGAGCAGGGAGTTTGGAGTGAGCAGGTGTTTGGAATGAGCAGGAGGCTTGGAGTGAGCAGGAGGTTTGGAATGAGCAGGAGGTTTGGAGTGAGCAGGTGTTTGGAGTGAGCAGGTGTTTGGAGAAGAGCAGGGAGGGGCCTGTAGAGATATTTGGACAGAGCAGCACTGGAGGCTGGTCGAGGGCCGGGTAATGAGGCTAGCGCGGAAAGCAGAACCCCGTCTGCAGTATCCCCCCATAACACCTCTGAGTTATTGCTCCTCACTTGCCCCAAAGCCCACTCGCATCAGTGTCTGCTAATCTGCTGATTAGCCGCATGACAGGGATACCTCACTATGAATTACGAGATAGAGAGCACACACCGCTGCATCGGATTTTGAAAGTACTTTTTTACTGGAATGGCTGAGTCTCTGTCACCTGTTGCAGAATCATTTCTCTGATAGAAAGGTGTCCGGGTGGGTTGTTGATGGACGGCCTGCGGGGGGGTAAATGAGGCCACAGCAGTCATCCTGGCGGTGATGACAGTTCAATAAATTGTACACATAAACTATTTAAAGCAGGGGTCGCTCAAGGGCTGATCCATTTCAGGATTTCGTGCCAACTTCTGCTCTTAATTATTTGATCAGCTCATTCGTATCCTGATCTGACATTTGTAGAAGCACCAGCTACAGCTGTTGGATCCTAAAGATGTTAGCGAGCTCTAGCGCAGGAGTGAACCGGCATAGTTTTTAGAGCTGCCTAAACTAACTAAAACCAAGGTGACAGACCTGACCAGCCCTCCGGGACTGGAGTCCGGCCCTGATTTTTATAGCCATACACAGCTTGGCTTGAACCCAAAAGCCCCAGAGGCATACTGCATTAAATTAAGATATGCTTTGTTTTCTAAGCCAAGAAACTACTTTCAATTATGTTAAAATAAGAAAGGATCCTTTGTTGGAGTTTGTTTTGCTCTTCAAATAGAACCAGCCAATTCCATGTGTATGTAGGTATTTGTTGTCACCAGTTACACTGGCCAAATGAGCTAATTAGCTGAACCTACTTATGTTGGTTTAACCATAGACATAATGAGATATTTCATGTTGGAGACAGGAACAGCTTATCGAGAAGTGTAGTTAACATACCTGTTAATAAATGAGGGGATAATTGAATAATTAAGAGCAGAAGTTGGGATGAAATCCAGAAACTGTGCTGTCCCCTGAAATAGAAGCTTGGCTTTTATATTTAGCAGGCAGGTCTCATCAGCATCCCACGTTTATATACAGTTCGTTGTTACCTTGCATTTTTTAAATATCTCTATTAGCAGTGCATTGCTTTTTTCAACGTGTTTGCATATGACTGCATGCTTTTTATAAAGCACATTTAAAAAAAACATTAGCTGACACCCAACGGGCCTAATTATCTCACCATTTTTTCCAGCTCTGTGGCGTTTGTGTTGCTTGAAATAGCATCTGTGTGAATAATGAATAATAATAATGAATAATATCGTATCATTGTGCACTGTGTGCTGTGAGCAAACAGTCGAAAGTTTTGTAAACAAGTGATGTGCAATATGTTATCGAATATACTTCACAGTACAAATCAGTGATTTCAAGGAATTCCTAAGATCATTCTAGAATTCTCTTTAATTGTGTTTAACAGCGTAATCAGAGTTTAGATTAAACCAACCAGATGTATGTAACCCAGTTTCACACATGGATGCGTATTCTGATATGGCTTGTCCTGGTCACTAGGACTTCTCCAGGACATGCTCTTAATGTGATACCTCTCGCCCCCACAAACCTGTCCTCTCCTGCTGGCCGGCACTTTTTAAGAGTACGTGTCCATGGCAGAGATGCACAGGAGCAGTTTATGACAAAACTTTGTTTACCAGTCTTCAGCTTAGACACGGGTTATAGTGCAGTTTGTAGGAACATCTGAGGGAGCAGATTTCACATTCAATCAATTCAATTCAGTTCAGTTCAATTCAATTTTATTTGTATTCTACTTTCCGTGGAGACACTGTCACAAAGCCACTTTACCGTGGAAATACAAAAGAAATACAAAATTGAGGAAAAACCAGGCCTGAACCACAAAAAAAACAAAAAAAAAAACACAATTGAGGTAGAGAAAACTCCCCAGCCAGAAATAAGACACTGAAATGATGGTGAGAAAAGGCTCCCCAGTGGGAAGAAATCTGGCTGTAGAGGGTGAGCCAGCTCACTGTAATACTGTCGTTAAGATATAAATGGTAACAGCAATGTTACGAGGGAACTATCAGAACAAACCATATAAAGGATTTGGGCAGATTGCAGTCACAGGCAGTTAAACTAGCTGGTGAAATAGGCAGCTAGAGCAGAGAGATGTGCAGAGAGATGTAGAGTAACATGTTATACAGCGGGGCGGGATGATGCATAATAGCTTGGCCTCCAGGTTTGCGTCATGGCGTAGACATGATCCAGGACAGGGACAAGGCTGAAATCCAGTTCAGTCCGGATAGACTATACCCATATCTCGTCTCGGGATCCAGGCAGTCAGATGTCAAACGATCACAGGAAACCTTCTCGCCTTACCGTCTGGTAGCTTGCTGCAGCTGTGACAGGCAAGAGAAGTTGGTGGGTGTTTCACTCTGAACTGCCCACCTCGCAATGAGCAGTAAGCCTGGTGCATGAGGCTACCGCATAGCTGATCAGGGTTTAAGCCGTTAAATCTAATAACAACCAATCGTCAAGCGACAATTAGATTAAATCCTGTCGTCGCCTCTCTGATCGAGATATTAATTTCTTTGTTGATTGTTCTTCTTGACCATAAACACTCTTTCCAGAGGAGATCTTTCATTCCCCTTCCATTGATTTAGCCATCTCCCGCTGCGGAGTTGGCTGTGTTGGTCTCACAGTTTATGGTAATTGAATTGAAAGATGATAAATGGCTAATACCGTCAGTGATGACCAGACCATAATGAATCTGTTTGTATGAAACTTCTTCCATCTTCTTCCGTTCTTTTAGTGTGGGAGGCTGTAAGGAGAGTTTTATAAAAATTTGACACCACTGACCCTGTGCATGTTTATGGTTACAGAGTGAGAGTACATGTTGTACTTTAATTTGTTTCTGAGTCTCAGAAGAGACGAAAACGTCTCACAGACTGGTACAGGAGTCCCCCCCCGCTGTCCTTTGGTATTTATTCGTTATTTTCCCTGGTTTGATTTGTGTTTGTTTTTGTGTTTTTGCGCCGTGCAGAAAGGAAACACTGCCCTCCACATCGCCTCCCTGGCAGGACAGGGGGAAGTTGTCAAAATCCTGGTGAAGCGGGGAGCCGATATAAACTCGCAGTCCCAGGTGAGATCTTCAGCGTCGTCCCTGGGATGTGCTGGTTCTGTAGTACTACATCATTGCATTCTCTGTTGCCTAACCCATGACCAAGTAGTCTATGGTATCGAGTATGAGGACCACTGTGGCCAGTATGCTATTATATTATGGCAGATAATGTCAATAAAGTCCATTTTCGTACAGTAAGGCGTAACACTGGTACAGTTGGAGCACAGCTAGGTGCAGTTTGATCAAAATAACAAAGGCAGTTTTCCTAAAGGTATTCAAGTGTCATTGTCCAACAGTAATACAGGAAGCCTTCCCAAAGGTATTCATGTTCAATTGTCCGGTAACCCAGGTACAATTGGTCATCAGTGGTGTGTCCACATCTACTGAGCTGCTGTTTTCCCACAGTTAATGTAAGTGAGGTGTTTATTTTCCACCAGAATGGCTTCACTCCTCTGTACATGGCTGCCCAAGAGAACCACCTGGATGTAGTGCGCTACCTGCTGGAGAATGGGGGGAACCAGAGCACGGCCACAGAGGTGAGTGTGTCCGTGCGTGTGTGTGTGTGTGTGTGTGTGTGTGCGTGTGTGTATGGACATATACACGTGTTAGCGTGTACATGCTTCTGTTTATGTGCTGTGCTTGGGTGTGTTTTCATGCGACTTGAACACCACACATTGACCATTGTGACACTGTGACCCCTGACCTCTGACCCCTCCCCCCCCCCCCCCCTGCGCGTGTCTATGCTGCACAGGACGGGTTCACTCCTCTGGCCATCGCCCTGCAGCAGGGCCACAACCAGGTGGTGTCCATCCTGCTGGAGAACGACACCAAGGGCAAGGTGAGGCTGCCCGCCCTGCACATTGCTGCCCGGAAGGACGACACCAAGTCCGCCGCCCTGCTGCTGCAGAACGACCACAACGCTGACGTCCAGTCGAAGGTGAGGGCGGGGCGGGGGGGCTGAGGGGGACTCGGCGGGTTCGGGAGGGAGGAGTGAGGGGGGCGGGAGGGCGTCAGGGCCTGGCCCGAGGAGGGGCCTCTTACCCTCATAGACTTAGGAAGGATTTAGGAAGGAGAACGCCGTGGGAATTTGGGGAAGGAGGCGCGGAAGAGGAGACCCGTGTGCATCGTGTGTTCTCGTTGTGTTTTGTTACTTGTGGTTTCTACAGCTTGTGTTTGTCTGGGCTACTGTAATACTGTGTTTGTTGTCATTGGTTTAACCTGTACATGATTGCGATGAGAATGATGATCGTCATGTTTACGTCATTGCCGTATGTTGTGCATAATGCTAACGGTTAACACTGAGAATGGGAATGAGATCCACCGGTCAATGTGTCCGACGATGCCTGCCCAGTATGTGCGTCTTAACGTCACGTCTCTGCGTACCCCCCCACTCCCTCCAACCCCCCCCCCGCCCCCCCGCCCCCCCGCCCTCTCTGCCTGTCTGTCTCTGTCTGTGCCTCCACTAACCTGTCTGTCTTTGTATCAGTCTGTCTGTCTGCTCCTTCACGCCAGCTCTGCTCTCAGTCTCGCTCGCGCCCCCTGCTGTTTGCGTAGTAGACTGCCGGCATGGAGCGGTGCTGTGTGGCGGTTGTACTGTGTCAGAAGGATGCATGCGGGTAACTGTACGAGGAGGTGCTGGCACAGTGGCGTGGCTAGAGTGAAGGTCACCTGTACCTGAGTCACAGTTTTACCTGGGGGGGGTCTGACCCAGAAACAGGACAATGTGTGATGATCAGGACAGGTCACTAGTTTCGTCCTCTACCAGCTTGCTAGAGAGTACCCGGTGCAGCATCAGTACCGTAGAATGGTTTCTGCCTCTACTGCCTTTAAACGGATCTGGCAAGCTGTTTCACACATTTAAAAAAAAATTAAAAATCTGTGGAATATTTACCTCAGCCTGAAAAATATCTTCTAGTCAATGACCTTTTGGTCTTAGTTTAGCTTTCAAAGACACCTAGTGCTGGCCAGGTTGGATTTAGGCAGGCAACTTACATGTAATTTTTTGTCAATTTACTTATTCCTAGACCTCTTAATATTAATCTTAATGACAGTGAAAACATGCTGACAGATACCTAGCGCTGACCAGGGTGGATTTAGACAGGCAACGGACATTTAAGAGTCGTTTCCGTCGTCTTAACTTATCCGTAGACTGCAGTGCAGTGTTGTGCTGTTGCACACTGTAGGAGTGAAACTTGGCCCGGGCAGAAGTGTGATGAAAAGCTGTACTTTTCCATCGAGCTTGGGGCCCTCTGTCTCAGCAGCCTCATGCTCTGCTAGAGAAGCAAGGCTGCAGCCGATGGAAACGGGCAGACAAAGCCCATCAGTAAAAATCCACCACACACTATTCATCCAAATGTTCATTGTAATATTCCTCCCTCGAATTTGTTCTCTGGCGCAAAGCCTTTTCCGTGTGCTTTTTAGGCAGAGAGGAAACATCTGTTAAAAACAGATTTTCTGGTACCTTCCGCTAACTTCTTTCATAACCTTTTCATATTTGGGCCTACAGAGAGAGAGTCCCTCTCTTCACAGCGCTACAGTATAAAAGCACTGAACATTCGTCATATGACCATGAAATTATTCATAAATGCACTATGCAGAATATGTTTACATCAACAAGTGGGATGCTGGGAGTGAGATTTGGTTACATTTAGGGCTGATGCAAAGCAAAGGGGTACTGTTGAGAAAAAACAGGTGACTTGTACAATCACACAGGCTGCTAAACCTGACAATGCCATGAAAATAGTTCAGCGCAGCTGTTCCTTGCTGCCCTGATTTCCAACGCAGTACTGTAAACCTAATACAAAATGTACTGCAGTACATCTGTGGGGAAGATGAGAGTTTTTTGGCACCATCCCTACACAGATTACAGATTACCGAAAATATCATAACACTCTAGCGACGTTGCCAGTTAGTTTGTGTTGACCCCTCGATTGTGTGTGTTATAACGAATAACTTCCCTCCCTTCATGCTGCTGCAGATGATGGTCAATAGGACAACTGAGGTATACACGTTTATCTAGTTCTCACGTTTTGGCCATTACGATTTTTTTAATTTTTAATTTTTTTCAATTCACTTCACTTGTTTTTTTTCAGCATCGCATTGTGGATTTCTTAGACTGCAGACGTCCATTCTGTGCTTAATGTTTCCGCTTTTTGCACACACGCATGGCTACTTTCGGTCACTCTTACACAGCGGGACACTGTCCCTAATGTACGTGGCTTTTTTTGTTCGCAAAAAAAATGTTTTAATTTAATTTAAATACCATCTTTGCTTTTCCTTGTCTGTGAATTACTGCTGAATTACTTTGGTTCTCTGCCTTTCAGTTGAACCTGTGGTTTATTGTGCATATTAGCTGAGGTTTCTGGCATTTTGTTTTTGATGTTTTTTTACGACACTGCTTCTCAGAGAAGTTGTGGAAAATAATTCCCTGTCACAACACTGGTATTTCTGTTGATTCCGTGCAAAGATTTGCAGATGTTGTGTTCAGCTTTAAATGAGGATATCTGACAGGATAATAATATACCTACACGATTTCCCAGGATAGCTACAATTGACATATTTAAATTATATATATTTATATACAGTCACAGTATTTTGACAAGAAACTTGGAAGTAACATAATCTATAGAGTATAAGGGGTGTCCAATCCAATCTTATCTGAAGAGTATGGTGTGGATGCAAGATTTTGTTTTAGCCCAGCACTAAGACATCTGATTCTACATTTCAAGATCTTCACCGAAGACCATGATTAGGTAATTAGTTGAATCGGGTGTCTTAGAGCTGTTCTAAAACAAAAACCTGCTCCCACACCGGCCCTTTTCCGATACGATTGTCCACCCATGGTGTCTAGATGCTTTTTCAGTTGCATGGGATGAAATGTAAATTTAAAAATAAGTGAATATTACTGTTTAATCTTGTCTTTTTGGTTAGTTCTACCTGATGAGTTGTGTCATCGTCATTATCTGTAACTGTCTGTTGTCCTCCATGACATTCACCCACAGATATGTGATATTTATATGTCAGTAATGCATAAGAGGATACAGCAATTATAATGATAAGATAAAATCTGTGCTCTTCAAAATATCATAGTCACATTTTACAGCATTAGTAGAACTGATGAAGCATCAAATCTGCTGTTTAATTCATGAAAAGGCCGAGAAAATCGCTTTTTGTTTGTAAAATTGACTAGGAAGCATATTTCTATGTATGACTTAAAGGTAAAAAATTTTTTTTTTTAATAGATGCTTTGCTGTAATATTCATTTGTTGTCAGAATTTGTGTAGATGTATTTAAAACAGCGCAATGGCTGGATCCTACTCTGGCTGTAGCTGGGATGATAGGCCACTCTATCATTGAAGGCAATATGAAAAACAATGCGCTTAGACAGCATGATGTATCGCAGAATTTTATTTTGCACCATGACCGACATTGAATGTGTATTGAATCATTTCGTAGTCACGATATTCTTCACATTTTTGTAAATAATGTTTTCACATTAAATCGGACCATGTCTCTCAGAACGGAAAGGTAAGGCAAGAATTTCACGTACTAAATTGCTCTGCAATATATCTATAGCTAAATTTTCATAGCCCTAACATGATAAATGATATGACGTATGGTGATATAGTGCACTTTTGTGTTTCTTAAGTTATTTGGATGTTTTTTTCCCCCCTCATGTATATGTATTAACGACTTGACTGTGCCTCGTTTTTCGTAGATGATAGTATTGTTTCTTTTTTTTCTTTTTATTTGTGTGGAACTTAGAGACTGGATTGTAGGTCCTGTTGCATGGAAAGCATTTGTTTTCTCTATGTGTGTGTACGTATGTATGTGCGTGCGTGAGCGTAAACGACTAACGTCCTAACTCTTCAGTTCTTCTTTGATAAAAAAATCTCTTCTTTTTTCCCCCCTCCTCCCCCATTTTCATTTGTCTTTAAACGTTGGAGCATTGATAGTCTTTTATTTTGATATTTTTGGATCCGTAATGCTTAATGCGACTGCTGCATGCTGGGGAAGGCTACGGCCAGGTGGCTAACGGGCTGACGGGCTGACGGGTCGGAGTCAGGGCGCGGTCTCAGCCTCGGCCTCTCTCCCCTCTCTCTCGCTGTTTTGCAGAGCGGATTCACCCCCCTGCACATCGCCGCTCACTACGGCAACGTCAACGTGGCCACGCTGCTGCTGAACCGAGGGGCCGCGGTGGACTTCACCGCCAGGGTAAGGGCTCGTGTTTCAGACCGCGAGCGGCCGCCATTTTGTTTTAATATCAGGGTTCGGCCTAGAGCAGGGCTGCCGCGCTCCGGTCCCGGAGGGCCGCGCTGTCTGCGGGTTTTTCGGTGTGTTTCGGCACGAGAGATACATTTCGTCGGCTACAGAGTCCACACGCGTTGTTCTCAAGGCCGTAATTGGCTGCTGATGGAAAGGAAACCACAAAAACCAGCAGACACTGTGGCCCTCCAGGACCGGAGTTTGACACCCCTTTGGCCAGGGGTCAGCAACCCTGGTCCTGGAGAGCCGCAGGGTGCGCTGGCTTTCGTCTCCACCTTAAAATAAGCAGCCGATTCAGACCCAAGAAACCAGGTGAGGTGAGTTAACTGTGTAATCGACGGCTTTCATTGATCAATTAATGCCAAGTAACAACGAAAGCCAGCACACCCTGCGGCTCTCCAGGACCAGGGTTCCCGACCCCTGCCTTTGGCCAACCCTGATGTTAAAACAAAATGGTGACACCCCTGGCCTAGATCATGTGACCACCCAATGTCAATGTCAGTGCCCTCACACGCACACGCACTTCTGTATTCTGACCACCATACACACTCCATACAAATATCTACAGTTAACCCCCCCCCCCCACCCACATACAGTACACACACATGCACACTCATATACTGTATACACACACATGCGCACACAGACACACCCATATGCACATACAAATTCCATCATTCTGATCCTACCATGCAAATGTACAGATCGCCAGTACAGACACACCCCATCATTCTGACAAAAACACACTCCTTTTTTCAGACTCTATTGGACACACACACACACACACACACACACTCACACACACTCACACACACTCGCACACACAACTCACACACACTCACACACACTCACACACACACACACACACTCACCCACACATCACACCTCCCTCTCTCCCCCTTCCGCCTCATCACACACAAATAGTACAATGCGATTGCTTCACTTACTGAGAAAAGTGACCTATAGGACAGCGCAGTCAGCTCATTCCCATTTTATGAGGGCAGTTAGTCGTCCTTTGGCCCCCTCTCCACTCTTTCAGTCTAAGTTTTCTTCTTGTGTGGTTCCCACCTCCGGAGTGTGGTGCTGCCATTACTTATCCCTGAAAAGAAACCCGGCTCAAGCAGATCTTTTCATCCGTCCGCACAAAGGCACAGGAGAGTTTTCTGCGCTGAAAAAGATTCATGAGGGCTGAGCTTGTGTTTTTTTTTTCCGTGGAGACACTTGGTGGGTTGTTTCCCCGATCTCACAGTGGGCTGTCTCAGCGTTGAGAACTGATGAGAACTTTTTTTTTATTCAAAGGGCGCTTTGGAGTCTACATGATGCATTGCTTTAATTCACGCCGCATACATCTTCCTGGATTTCATTCTGTTTCGTGTGGCGTCGTCAGAATATGAGAAATGCCTCATAATTAACTGTCAGCGATAAAGAAACTCTTGACTGTTTTGTGCCAAATATAACCGGTTATGATATCTTTTAAGTAAACAGAGAGCCCTATTTATACACCCTGCGTTCTGCCCATCACACTGTCACGGAGCTTTTTCTGGCACAAGACGCGCTGCTAGACAGGCGCAAGCTTTGTTGACCGAAACACGAATAAAGACAAAAATTCTCCAGTGACGTCACGGAGCCCGGCTCTAATTGTGTGGATGGGGCTCAGTCACGCGTCTCTCAATCAAACTGTTTCATGGGGCAGCCGTGAATGGCCACCACGCCCTTTCAAGAGACTGAATATGACACGCGAGGGGGGAAGACAGAAAGAGCGCAGAGCCAGTAAAGAACAAGGAGAAACACATTCGCGAAAGGCAAAGCGAATTCATTGGACTTCTTCACTTTAGCTTTCTGTGGACAGCAGGATACAGTGCTCGAATCGGACATGTTTTTCAGAGCCAAACTGTTTTTCAGAGCCAAAACTACATGTTTCTCATTTCTGTCATAATGAGTTACTGTAATAACATAAGTCAGAACTGTGGCTCCACAAGTATCCTCCACTGCCAGAACCTGCAGGTTCTTTCTGTATAATATACGCCGTATCCGTCATCTCCTGACTGAGAAAGCCACCCAGCTCCTAGTCCAGGCGCTCGTCATTTCCCGCCTGGATTACTGCAACTCCCTCCTAGCCGGTCTCCCAGCGTGTGCCATCAAGCCCCTCCAGCTGGTCCAGAATGCTGCAGCCCGCCTGATCACCAATCAGCCCAGGTCGGCTCATGTCACCCCGCTTCTCATTGGCCTCCACTGGCTTCCCATTGCCGCACGCATCCGTTTCAAGGCCCTAGTGTTGGCATTTCAGGCTGCTAAGGGGACTGCCCCACCTTACATACAATCCCTGATCACTCCCTACTCCCCAGCTAGACCACTCCGGTCTGCCAGCTCTGGTCGCCTTACGGTTCCCTCTTTACGTGCACCTGGCGGTCGAGCTGCACGTTCACACCTGTTTTCCGTTCTGGTTCCTCAGTGGTGGAATGACCTGCCTACCACTGTCAGAACAGCAGAATCCCTCCCCCTATTTCGACGCAGACTCAAAACCCACCTTTTCAAACTCTACCTTAGTCCTCCCTCCTGATTTCCCCTGCCCCTCCTTTCTGATATCCCTATCCTTGTCTAACCCCCCCCCCCAAAAAAAAAAAAAAAATGTTTAGAACAGCATTTCCTGTGTATTTTGCTAGTTTCTGGATGTGATGCTCTGACTTATGGTAGAACCTATGCACTTGTAAGTCGCTTTGGATTAAAAGCGTCTGCCAAATGACTAAAATGTAAATGTAAAATGTGGGCAGTGACAAAAAAATGACATTTAAAAGGGAAAAATATCAGATTTGATTGGTCTGACATCATGTGGCCAATTGTGGGTTATGTATCAGATGGGAATGAGGTCCAAATTGGAATGGAAAATCTGATTTCATGTGATTACCTGAGGTCACTTTAAGCTGCCTGTACACAGTAATGTATTGTATGGGAGTGATGTGATGGTGGAGCTTATTTTCAGTGTGAGAAGTGAGGTGACGCTGGAATTTGGTGAAGATGACATTTGTGTTTTGATGAATGTGACATTGTGGATTATTGGGGATGATGTTGAGGTTCGGTTAGAATGATACTGGGGTTTGATTAAGATGACATTTGGGATTATTGCAGATAACTTTGAGGCTGATGTTGAGGTTTGGTTTGGATGACATTGGGCTTCGGTGAGGATAATAGTGGCGGCCTGTAGCGTAGTGGTTATGGTAAATGACTGGGACCCGCAAGATTGGTGGTTCGATCCCCGGTGTAGCCACAGTAAGATCTGCACAGCCGTTGGGCCCTTGAGCAAGGCCCTTAACCCTGCATTGCTCCAGGGGAGGATTGTCTCCTGCTTAGTCTAGTCAACTGTACATCGCTCTGGATAAGAGTGTCTGCCAAATGCATGTAATGTAATGTAATGTAATGTAATGTAATGTAATGATATGAGTCTTTGGTGAAAGCTTCAGTGTCTCTCCCTCCCAGAACGGGATAACTCCCCTGCACGTGGCCTCCAAGCGCGGGAACACCAACATGGTGCGGCTCCTGCTTGACAGAGGAGCGCAGATCGACGCCAAAACGCGGGTGAGTCTCTCCGCTGCCCCCTGCAGGTCAACCCTCCGCTGTGCCCTCCGCTGTGTGTGTACCTATAGTTCCTAATGCAATACAGCTGACCGCTTCTGCTCTCTATCTGCCAGCCTGGGTGTTGTCACTCTGTACGTGTATATCGCTCCTGTGGTCTTTGACACATTCTCTCCCTACATTCAGCATGGAAGAGACTACCTCCTCTAACACAGCACAGCAGTGCTGCAAAGCCAGGCAGCAGACCAGCTGCATGCCTGTGTGTGTGTGTGTGTGTGTGTGTGTGTGTGTGTGTGTGTTTAATTGTGTGTGCACTGAAATTGAAAACTGAGATGTTTCGTTAAAGTATTAGTATCCCCTGTGATATACAGTAAGAGTTCTGTATAGACGATGCCCTTGAACACTCCAGCTTCCAGCAAACCAATTCCCTCCTCAGCAGAATTAAGTCTGTTTGACTCTTATCACATTTTGAATGTTAGCGTTTTTTTTCTTTCGCGCAGTTGTTCCATCTTTAACTGTCTGTTTATGAAGCGGAACAAATTAAATTCTCTCTGCTGCTCTAGTGAAGGACCTGGGCTCACAGCACAATATTTAGATATATGCATATTTCCACCCTTGCACTGAATTAGAATACATCTGAATGGCTTTTCAATCGCTTCAGTAAATGTTCAGCTAAGTAAATTGGTAATAGCAAAATCAGTATAAAAAATGGCTGCAAAAGCAGACTATTAATATGTGCTATATGCAAAGTAATTTGGACAAGCAAATACAAATAATTACAGTAATTAAAGGCTCAGTGCTACTGTATGCAAGTGAGTACCAGGTGGTGATGGATATGGAGTGTAGTCCATTGACAGTTTGAGTATGTGGCATTGACTCTGTTGTGTGTGTGTGTGTGAGAGAGAGTATGTGGCATTGACTCTGTGGTGTGTGTGTGTGTGTGAGTATGTGGCAGTCACTCTGTGGTGTGTGTGTTCCTCAGGACGGTCTGACACCCCTGCACTGTGCAGCGAGGAGTGGGCATGACCCCGCTGTGGAGCTTCTGCTGGAGAGAGGGGCGCCCATGCTGGCCAGAACCAAGGTACTGTACTGTCCTATTAATGTGCGCACACACACACGCACACACACGCACACACACGCACACACACGCACACACACGCTCACACACGCACACACACGCACACACACGCTCACACATATAGATTACTGTGCATGCATTACTGTACACACATACGCAAGCACGCACTACAGGGCAGCCTGTAGCGCAGTGGTTAAGGTAAAAGACTGGGACCCGCAAGGTCGGTGGTTCGATCCCCGGTGTAGCCGCAATAGGATCCGCACAGCCGTCGGGCCCTTGTGCAAGGCCCTTAACCCTGCACTGCTCCAGTGGAGGATTGTCTCCTGCTTTGTCGAAATCAACTGCAAGTCGCAGCCAAAATGACATGTAATGCACGCACACATACACACACACACATCTATGTTACTTATGTTACTATCTTTCTATAACTGCCAAAAGAGGTCCATAGCTTATAAACATTTTTTCAAAGCAAAGCACACATAGCAAATGTTGTTTTGGCTTATTGTTCAGATGCACGCACACACACACACACACACACACACACACTGGGGCCTAAACCGTGGCCTCTAACATTCTGTGGCATTCCAATCAGTTTAGAGTGTGTTTGGGCACCGCACTGTGTGTGGGCATCTGCCAAATGCCATTAGGAACACATTCAATCTGCGGCGTGTATCCCTGGTGGTGAGGTTAATCCTCCAGAGTCTGGATTTAGAGCCTTACCGCACGGCGCAATACCATCACGGCTGAAGGGGGAAGGAAGTCTATAGATGCTAAACCTGCCTGAGGGAAAATAAATGGTTCCAGCGGTTTAATGGAGGATATAATGAGCATTAATATTTTGAAAATGCACATATATTGTGGTCTCGCAGATATATGATTTCGACTTCTGCTCTGGCCATAAACAACAAGTGCCCTCCCAAGGCCTGCCTGTACACAGTAGATTGAGTGTACAGCTGACAATAAATTCATGCCCTTTACTCCTACAAGTGCATTCACTTACATCTGTATGGTGTTATGGTCTAGTGCTAGTCAGTTTTTGCTAATGTTATTACACTTGACATTGTTTGCTGTACTTTCCTTGTACTTGTTTACTGTAAATCACATTGGACACATTACATTACATTACATTACAAGGCATTTAGCAGATGCTCTTATCCAGAGCGACATACAACGAAGTGCAGATCGAACACAAGTATGAGTGCTAAGAGGACCTGAGAGGACAGTACAGTTCCGAGTCCTAGTGTAAACATACAGATACAATCGGAACCCTTGAAGAATACATCAACTTCCAAACTAGCATTCCACAGTTGGCAGCTAGAATACCCCGAGTACAACAATTCAATAGCTAATACAAAAAAAGGCCCCCAAAACCCAATATCTATACAACTATATAAGTGCCATTTCAGTCTATGGCATATATAAGGCCATGGTGGTGGGTTAGGGAGGGAAAGATGTAGCCTGAAGAGATGAGTCTTCAGTCTGCGCTTGAAAGAGGTCCGAGACTCCGTTCTGACATCCACCGGGAGGTCATTCCACCACCGTGGGGCCAGGACGTCAGCGAGAAACACATGTGCCTAATGAGTATGCTTGAATATGAACGTAAAGGTCATGTGTAAAATGGGGCTCCTCTCTTCCCCCAGAACGGTCTGTCTCCGCTCCACATGGCTGCCCAGGGTGACCACGTCGAGTGCGTGAAGCACCTGCTGCAGCATAAGGCGCCTGTTGATGATGTCACCCTGGACTACCTGACCGCGCTGCACGTGGCAGCTCACTGCGGGCACTACAGAGTCACCAAGCTGCTCCTGGACAAGAGAGCCAATCCCAACGCCCGTGCCCTGGTACGCTTCTCCTGACAGCCTGACTCGAATGAGAATCCTGTCCATTCAAGTCATTGTTACTGCTGCAGCATTTCAGCCAATTAAAATTCGCTGCATCATGGGTACATTAGAGGTCACATAGTTTTTTTTTCTTTCAAATGTTTTATTCACGTATACATGAGATTAAAATATGGATGTGTGTTTGTCTGGCAGTCCCAAAAACCCCCCCCAAAAGATTGGATTCCCATTCAGGGGAAACAGCATTTGAATATTGAAAAATAATCTCAATACTCATGAACCTCTGAACCTAATTCTGTTGTCAATATGTAGTCTTTCTTGTTTTGTACCGTTTTAATAATTCGCTCCCTACAGAACGGTTTCACTCCCCTGCATATCGCCTGCAAGAAGAACAGAGTGAAGGTGATGGAGCTGCTGGTGAAATACGGAGCTTCCATACAGGCCATTACAGAGGTACGGCTGGAGCCTCATTCTTTAAAATGGAGGACACAACAGCTGTAGTCTCACGCTTTAAAATGGAGGAAATAACAGTGATTCTAATGTGTGTTTTAAACTGAGTCTCAGGTTTTTTGAAGTGCTCATTGTCTTGAATTGAGCTTTCGTGTTAAAGGCAGATTTTATTGTTCTAAAGATATTTTAAATTGGATTTTGAGTGTTTCGTATGGGGTTTAAAGTTTTGAAAGGTTATGTCAGTATTTTAAATGGGAATATTTAAGTTTTTTTATGGAGCTTTCTATGTTTTTAATTGAGGCTTTAATGTTTAAAATTGGCCGTATCTAATAAGAGAAGAATAAGTCCTTGGACTTGGAAGTGGATTTGTGTCTTCAAGTGTTAGTTTTATGATGGAAAATAGTGTTAAGGGAGAAGATATTGGATGTGACTGGATGTTTGGACGCCGGCTGACTCTCTCTCCTGCTCTCCCCCCTTCCCCAGTCGGGCCTAACCCCCATACACGTGGCAGCCTTCATGGGCCATCTAAACATCGTCCTGCTGCTGCTGCAGAACGGAGCCTCTCCTGATGTTAGCAACATCGTGAGTGCGCCTGCCATCCGTCCTGATGCCCTGCTGTTACCGTGATGCAAGACCTGGCTTTCTCTTGAAATAATCAATCATTTTATAATATACTCTTTTGGGTTAGAAAGACAAACCAGCCACATCTGGTGGTGAGTCAGTCTTGTGCATCTATACATATCTGTCCCGGAAAAGAACGGGAAAAGCTTGTGTCTTCCGTCTCAGAAAGTCAGTGATATTTTAATTGTATTCTGGCTTGTCTCCTACCACACATGTAGTATGTGTGTACTGTAATGGAAGTGGTTTGTGAGTGTGTATGGTGTGTGTGCATTAATACAGGTGCTTAGTGTGTGTGTGTGTGTGTGTGTGTGTATATATGTGTGTTTGTGTATAGTAATACAGGTGGTGTGTGTATATGTGTGTGTTTGTATATGTGTGTGTGTGTGTGTGTGTGTATATGTGTGTGTGTGTATGTGTGTGTATGTGTGTGTGTGTGTGAGTGTGTGTGTGTGTACAGTAATACGGGTGGTGTGAGTGTGTGTATATATGTGTGTGTGTGTGTGTGTGTGTGTGTGTGTGTGTGTGTGTGTACAGTAATATGGGTGGTGTGAGTGTGTGTGTGAGTGTGTGTGTGTGTGTGTGTGTGTGTGTGTGAGTGTGTGTGTGTGTGTGTGTGTGAGTGTGCGTGCGTGCGTGCGTGCGTGCGTGCGTGCGTGCGTGCGTGTGTGTGAGTGTGTGTGTGTGTGTGTGTGTGTGTATATATGTGTGAGTGTGTGTATATGTGTGTGTGTGTGTGTATAGGTGTGTGTGTGTACAGTAGTGTAGGTGGTTTGTGTGTGTGTAACACAGGCTCTTTGTCCTCAGCGTGGGGAGACGGCGCTGCACATGGCAGCTCGGGCTGGTCAGGTGGAAGTGGTGCGATGTCTCCTCAGAAACGGAGCTCTGGTGGACGCAAGAGCCAGGGTGAGACACACCTACACTATACTATACTATACTATACCCAACACACTGTGTACAGCAAGAGCCAGGGTGAGACACACCTACACCTTGCCCAACACACCGTGTACAATCACCACCACATCATGCACCATAGACTATACTGCCGTGCAAATGCACACAAAACAATAGACAGTTTAGCTTTTAGCAGATGCTTTTGTCACAGCATCTTGTAAAAGTGCATTTTCCCGTGGTAAGCAAACTCCCAACTTGCAGAATGACATTTTAGGGAGTTAATTGTTTGCTTGGCATCTTTATAGCTGATGATATGCAGAAGCGGTTGTACCGTTTCTTGCTCAAAGGTACGATGGCACTCTGCCACCTGGAAATGGAAGTCATAATGACTTTTGAATGACGACCAGATCCCTGCATTGTCCCTGCACTGCTACTGTACTCTCTACATAGAAAGCTCACTGCATATACACACCACACAAAGCATTATTTTCACGCTCACTATTTCTATATAATTTACACGTAGGCTGACGTTACAGTTACATCCACTAGGAAATGACCATGGATACAAACTCACTCAGGGTATTCAGCTGTGTTCACTATCCCTGTCTGGGATTAAAAATGACCTGCGTTGCCTTGTTGGTTGAGGCTTTACTGACACTCCCCCCTCACCCTCACCCCACCCCCAGGAGGATCAGACCCCTCTGCACATCGCCTCTCGTCTGGGCAAAACGGAGATCGTCCAGCTGCTGCTCCAGCACATGGCCCACCCGGACGCGGCCACCACCAACGGCTACACGCCGCTCCACATCTCCGCCCGCGAGGGCCAGGTGGACGTGGCCTCCATCCTGCTGGAGGCCGGGGCCTCCCACTCCCTGGCCACAAAGGTGAGCCTCCCCTTTCTGACTCCTTCACTAATCTACAGACCTCTCCCCGTTTAAAAACCCCCCCTGCCCCCTTCTTCTCTGCTTTCGTGACTCACATTTCAGACTCCTCCCCTTTTCGAACAGGTCACCTGCTTTTGAGTTTCTCTCTTTTCACAGACTGCTTTCTGACTCCTCACTCATTTTAGAGACTCATCTCCTGTCTTATACCCCTCCTGTTTTAATGGCACCTCCACTGTCTGTTTCTCCATGTAATTGCCTGCAGTCCTGGTGAGGTTGCCTTGCCTTACCACAGAGAGCAGTTACAGTCAGTGTCTGTAATTCCTGTCTTCTGATTGGTGACTCCTGCCAGGCAGCCCTGTCTTGGTCACTAGTGTCTCTTGTCTGGTGTTATTAACTGCGCCTGTCTCTACTCATGTAAGGAAATTAGACTCATATGTATTCAGTGAATGACTGCCATCACTCATTCGTTATGCAATTAATTGTAAATAATTATATGCAGAGTGCTAAATTATTACCAATATTGTGATAATGAGTATTGAACCATTATCATGCTGCACAGGCTCTTTTCTAGCCTCAGTCCTCTCTCTCCTCTCTCCCCTCTGTCTCCCCCCTCCCTCTCGTTCTCCCTCTCTCTCTCTCGCTCTCTCTGAGGAGATGGGTGTGGTGGCTATAAAAGTCCAGAGTAAGCAGCACAGCAGCTCTTGAAGGCAGCCAAGGGCTCTCACACACAATAAAGCATCCGTAAATCCAATGACCTACCTGTGTCTTTGGCCCAGATGGGATTTGCATTGAATTTGAGTCCCCTCCCTCCCCTCTCTCCAAAACAGCGATGATGATTAAACTAGGCCAAATCTATTTAGTATAGGGGCATCAATGCCACGTGTATTTTGTTTATGTTAATCACGGGGTCATTTTTCCTGCGATGTAGGCATTGTCAAATTTGGCGATTCGGCGTGAGAAGTGACAATCATTAGACAAAGGATTTTCCCCTCCTCATGGATTCTGCTGTAAACACATCGATCGTGGCGACACTGGGAGCAGTCACACTCTTGCTGGACCTGTATGCAGCTGAAGGGCGCCCCCTGCTGGTTGTGAAATATCAGTGTTTCCGTCACCAGCACAAATTGCAGTAGTTTCCACCATTCGGGGATGAAAGCTCTCACCAGAGAGAGGGAATTGTTTTTCTGTGTGCTGCTGAGCTGAGGGCACACAATATTTGTTAAATATTCCATCCTATATTTTTCACAGTTCTCTGGCTCCAGAAATTGCCATTGATTACTTTTATTTCTAAAGTGTACCTTGCAAAAACAAAATAAAACCCAGCTCAAGCTAGTTCTTGAAATCGCTGGTAGCTGGTTGGCCAGTTCAGACCAGCTCCCAACTTTGTCATGGCTTGTCCAACTCAAGCGATGTTTTGAAACAGTCAACCAGCACTAGCTCATACCCAGGTAGGACCAGCTTCATGGCCAGTTTGACCAGCTCAATTTCCGAGCTGGTCAAGCCGGCGTGGCTGGATTTTGCAGCAGGGTACAGTAAGGGACTGACATGAAAACAGTCAACAGCAGGAGTGAAAGAGACCGGAGGATATCAGGCAGTGAGTTTTCAGCCATTTATATTTTCAGTTTTGCACCACCTGGGTTTCATTGCCCTTGTATGTCTCATGAAGGTATTCATAAAATTGCCGCGTTAGAGATTGTCGTTTGATTTTGGCAGCGGTTAACGATTGCACTTTTTTTGTTTCGCCTCTTCACAGAAAGGATTCACGCCCCTGCACGTAGCTGCGAAGTACGGAAGCCTGGATGTGGCAAAACTCCTCTTGCAGCGCCGAGCCTCTCCGGACTCTGCCGGCAAGGTGAGAATCACACCCCTCTGCTTCCAGAGGAGGATCACGGGGTAGCTGTCTGTTTTCAAATCCCAGCTCTCCGTGGACAGTAGAAAGGCCTCCTTCACAGTCCGTGTGTTGCATGTGTGTATTCGTCGGGTTAAACTGTGCTTCCGTGTTCTCGGCAGACTGAATTGAAATGGCAGCATGAGCTCATACTTACATTTATCTTGATATTTTTCTATCGAGGTTATGTTGATCGCAAGAATGGTGGTAAGCATAGTTTGATTTAATCCAGCCATTGATCCACTGTTATATGCTTTCTTTATCTAATTACTGGAATTTATCTTAATTCTTTTCATTTTAGGCAATAATAAAAACGCCATACCCAAATAAAATATCTTTCTTTTTTTAATAAGGAACCGAGAAACTAGCCCTCGACAGCTTGCGAATTAAATTGACCTCTAACCCCATCCCGTTGAACTCTAACTTCTGCTCCTGTAACCACGACTATTCTCTGTGTGTGATGCTAATGGCTGCTTGCGCTCGGGGCTAACAGCTAGACCTGGGTCAACGCTTTACTCATCTTCTCCGGTGTATCGGAGCCCATGAAATACTTTCAAGAGGACTTCTGGTCCTCTTGGCTGGCTCAGTTGCACCAGACAAGATGAATCGAGCGCAGAACATCCCAAAAGAGTTACACACTTGACCCGGGTATGCTAACAGCTCATTAATCCGTCTGCACTCACATCGCCTTTGCAGAATGGCCTCACGCCCCTCCATGTTGCCGCGCATTATGATAACCAGAAGGTGGCGCTGCTGCTCTTGGACAAAGGGGCGTCCCCCCACGCCATGGCCAAGGTGAGACAGAGACGTGGGTCTTCGGTACTCGGGGAGACGCGGTATGTGCTGGATTTGGCTCTCCTCCTTGTCCTTCGCCGCGCCTGAATGAGCAACGGTTTTTCGCTATCTCGTTTGGAGGCTGTTTACTTAATTAGACTGGGGTTTCGGTATGTGTCCCGTGTGGTCAGTGATTACAGCATTGCCAGTGATGTCTCATAAATGATGCAACACTCATTGTGCTGCATAGGTATGCAGTGCGTTCTCTAACCCGGCATACCTACCATTACAGCTGTCTCTTTCCTCAGTTCATAGACCCGGGTTGGAACAGTATTTGTTTTGGATTCAAATACTTTTCTGCATTTGACTAAACCTTTGGGATAAATTTAATCATCCCAAAAGTATTAAAACCCGCCCATCTGTTCCTCCTTGCGGGCTCAAATGCACCAGGCAAGATTAATAGAGCACAGACAAGTATTTTAATCCAAAACAAACAAATACTATTTCAACCCAGGTCTGGTTGATAATGCAGAAAGCAGAATAATAATTGGTCCTCTGTAATGACTCATATTGCCTAATCTAAGGCTGGAGACTTCAGGCTTGTCAGTAAAACCTGTCCCCTCCACACGCGCACACACTCCAGAACGGCTACACCCCTCTCCACATCGCGGCCAAGAAGAACCAGATGGACATAGCCACCACCCTGCTGCAGTACGGGGCCGAGACCAACATCCTGACCCGGCAGGGGGTCACGCCCCTGCACCTGGCCTCTCAGGAGGGCCACAGCGAGATGGCGGCCCTGCTGCTGCTGAAGGGAGCCCACGTCAACATGGCCACCAAGGTGAGACCACACACACCCAGAGAACAGTGCTCCCAGGGATGGATTGGTCGGGTTTTTAGATTTGGGTGATTTTGAGTGAGTCAGGGCTTTCAGGCTGTTGATCGTGTCTGCAAATGTCTCAATGTCTCTCTCAGCCACTGTGAGGGTTTCTCAGTCACTGATATGTCTGTGGGAGTTTTTTCTGTCAGCCACTGGGATTGTCACTGGGATCGTTGACATTAAGAATTTGTGACGCAAAAGTATGACTGTTGGGATTTGAGATTATCACGGCTATTGATGCGCCTATTAATGTTCCGCTTTTGGGACAATCAGGCATTCAGGAGGACAATGCAAGGCTCTCCACCAAAGGTCTGTGACACTTTAGAGTCTTACCATTGAGCAAGGTCATCAGCACACAAAATGAGCCAATCATCTGCCCTCAAAGCTGACAGTCTGCACTTCAACCTCGTTGTTGATTTTGCTGTAACTCAAATCACAGAAACAAAATAACAAAAACCACTGTCCAATGAATTCTAGTGCTCACTGTAACTCAGCTATCCTGCGTCATGATAGGCTAGTCACAGAAATGTAAGGAAAATGTGGGGGAAAGTGTCCTCTCCGTATCAAGTGAATTTGCAGATTGTATTCCACTGATTTAGCCTGTCGTGTGTCTAAAATAGCACCTTACTTCATGAATTTGTATGTAGCCTTTTTTCTTGGCGGTTTGGATAAGACATATATAATGTATAAAACGGCTGTCCTCTGTTATCTTCCTTTTATTCAGTAATATTGAGAATGTTTCACCCTCTCATTAATAAATTGTGGGCTGGAGAGTGGTAGAGTTAGATGTTGCATTGGATGGGTGAGGGGTTTCTAGAGATACATTCCAGTTCAGCACTGCAGGGAGATGAGTCACAGGAAGCACATCAGAGTGATGTCCCGCACGGCACTTCCTGCTTGTCACAAGAGGGAGAACTGTCTCAAGCCTGAATGCTCTGAGATCAGTGGCTCCAGAGTGCAGGTTTCAGACAGTATGAAACTGTATGTCTCAGACCTCCATACCGAGGGCCAAACCCACCAGTCAGGCCTGTGTACCCTATCCACCAATCCTTCCCATCGCATCATCACTCCAATATCCGTTCCCACCTTAAACTTACCTCTTTGCAAACAGTGGCCGACCGTCACCTCCCGTTGCCGTTGGCGATCCATAACCTGTCATTTGTTTACCTGGACCTGTCCCGCCGTCACGGATTGATGACAAATTGCCGGCCCCCTGGGTGGCTTTGTTTCGACGACGCGGAGCACAGCTCTGTGAGACGGACAGCGGGCCCCTCCTGCCTCGTCCCCATAGGTCACGGACTCCCCCGCGCCACATACGCTCCATTGTGTCCGTAAAGGTCGCCCGCCACTCAAAATGGCCGCCCGGCCTGCTCCCTCTCCCTTATCGCGTCTCCTCAAGATGGCCCCTCGGTCTAATGGGAGCCGCTGACCCCGCCCGCCTGTGTCGTCCGCAAGGTATCCGAGGGGATGATTGTCTGTTTCTTTCTCTCCGAACAGCGCTGTGGTAGGTAGCGGATTTGGCAGCCGGATCATTCTCTTTTCTGGGTCTTTGTTTTTCGTCCTTTGAGTCTGTGAGTCAGTCACAACCCCGTTTGTCAACAGCAAGGTTCCGTGCAACCTATCTGGGACATTTTTGAGTGACTTTGACAAAGCCTGTTTGGGACAATAGACACATCCTACTATAAGACTGTGTAACCTTGTCCTTGTGACATTATCTCACGACCGGATGGTTCTCCAATGTGAAATGGTAGTGAAGTGTTTTTAATGGTTGTTGATCAGTCTGCTCTCTTTCTGCCTCCACTCATCACACTATGGTATCAGTGCTGCCTTTTGATCCAATCTGCGATGAATGCAAAACTTTATTTGTCCACAATGTGGAAATTTGCCCTGGCTTCATCATTAAAAAAAACATTGAAGAAACTTTAAAAAGTACAGGTACTCGGACTTGGATCAAAGAGGTACCACTAATGGGGCCGTAATAGCATTTGGTAAAGAAAAACATTTCTTAAAAATTAGTCTCAGTTTTGATTGTGCTTGAAGGTTCCTGTTCCTTCAGAGAGTGAGGGACCATGTCTTTTCCTCTGGTGTTCACAGAGCGGACTGACCTCCCTCCACCTTGCTGCTCAAGAAGACAGGGTCAACGTGGCTGATATACTGGCCAAGAAGGGCGCAAACCTTGACCAACAGACCAAGGTGACCGGGGAATCTCGTTTATAATGCACTGTTCACTCCAAAATACTTAGTAAAATGATGGGGTTTGTTGTTAAAAAGTCACTCTATAAACTCTCTCTCTCTTCCAGCTGGGCTACACTCCCCTGATTGTAGCATGTCACTATGGAAACGTCAAGATGGTGAACTTCCTTCTGCAGAACGCAGCTAGTGTCAATGCAAAAACCAAGGTAACAACAGCACCCGCAAGCATGGGCTTCAACAACGAACAATAACTAAAGATGAACTGTCATGGAATGTAGCGAATGTAACAGTCTTTAGCTTGATATAGTTTGTTGAATACCATTGGCATTTTGGAGTAAGGACATGGAGCTATGGTTAGTGTAGTTGACACAGCAGAGCTGATGGTGGACTTCCTGTCCTCTCTCCACAGAATGGCTACACCCCCCTCCACCAGGCAGCCCAGCAGGGAAACACTCACATCATCAATGTGCTTCTGCAGCATGGAGCCAAGCCCAACGCCATCACTGTGGTGAGTGACCTGCCCGTTAACGCAGACGCCTACTGACACATGTATCTACACACACAGACCGCAAACACATACATACACACACACACACACACACACACAGACTTAAGGAGCATGTCACAGTGAGCCGTGCCTCCCTCCCTGCAGAATGGAAACACAGCTCTGGCCATCGCCCGGCGACTGGGCTACATCTCGGTGGTGGACACGCTCAAGGTCGTCACCGAGGAGATCATCACCACGACGACCGTGAGTGAACCCGTCGTTGTGTTGCCATGGCAGCCGGAACTTCTGAGCAGTTGTGTTGCCATAGCAGCTGGAACTTCTGAGAAGTTGTGTCCCCGTAGCAGCTGGAACTTCTGAGCAGTTGTGTTACCATAGCAGCTGGAACTTCTGAGCAGTTGTGTTACCATAGCAGCTGGTCAATTTCATAATCAAAAGCAGATCAAAGGAAAGGGGGCATATAAAGTGCATGATGGAGGCTTTTCTGAAAGGAGGTGAAGAGAAAGGACAGATGAGGATGTGGGGGCGGAAGGGGAAGTCAGCCGCATAGTTACAGCTAACCTTATGGCTCTGAGAGGATGAATCGGAGTAATAAACCATCTGAACGGTCCACTGTGCCACTTTCATTCCCACCATATCCCATTACTACTACAGCCATTCACACAGAAGGGGCTCTTGTTCCAGAAATAACAGAAATAAAATAACAAATAATAAATAATAAATAATGAAGTGTTCCATGAATAATTCCATATTTTTCACAATTTTCTGGTTTTGTTTGACCGGACCCTGCATTGTAAGAAGAAACACGAACGTGAAAATCATTTACAGAAATATGCCATGATTGAGTGTGTATGAGTGAAAAGATCTGTAGATCAGTGGAGTGCTTTACTGATGTTGGTCCAGCTGGCGCTGACAGTTTGTGGCTTCAAAGTACTTCAAACGTCCGGTGCATGTGTGTGTATTTGCTTGTGCATTTCTGTGTGTGTGTCTGTGTGTGTGTGTGCATGACATGTGTGTCTTTGTCCCCAAGCAGACGGTGACAGAGAAACACAAGCTCAATGTGCCAGAAACCATGACCGAAGTCTTGGACGTTTCGGACGAGGAAGGTGAGTCCGTCACTATACACCGAGCCAGTTTACAGTCACTCTCCTCATTTCAAACCTGGGCCGCAATTCTAGCGATGAATTGTGGGAACTTGTGTTTCTCGAGGTCTCTTTGGACTATGTAGTGCTTTCTAAGGTCATCGTACACACGAGGAGTCACGTGTCACAACCGAAAGGTCAAAAGAGGAGGCGTCCTGTGATGGCATCTTTGGTGTCAACGCCAGTAAATACATACTTGTATGAGCTGAAGGGCGAAGGCTTACCATTGGTCAATCCCTTCGCAGAGCATACAGTCCACTCTTATCTTCCATGGCGGCCAATCGGCAGGGCAGTTTGAATATTATTACGTCACAGAGTTTATGGATATGTCACGCCGTATGCTCTGCAGTTCTCAGAACGACTGACGGCGATCTGCTCGCCGATGACTTGACGGATCTGGAAGGTACAAAGCCTGGTTTTTAAAAAAATCCAAATTAATACCTAACAGCATGAGAGATGGCGTGAGGATTCTGCGTTCAGTGAGAACGCATAACAGTCGGTCAACGACCGAGGTGCTGGGGAGCCGGTCTCCAGGACGGTGGAGTTTAGAAAGCTGAAGCCCCACTAGGCCTGGACTTTAATACCAACTTCTGGTGTGTTAACAACTTCCCCCTGGTGGAATGAAGGTGTGTATGTGTGTGTGTGTGTGTGTGTGAGCATGTGTGTTTGTGTACGTGTGTTTGTGCGTGTGTGCATATGTGCGCGCCTGTGTGAAACGTTATTTTGCGTTTTGTACTGTTACATGTGTGTGCATATGCACATCACACTGTGAGTTCAGTTAGATTGTGAAGCACAGTGATCATTTTGAAGGATTTTTTTTGATGCTCTTGATAGTTATTCCTGCAAGAAAAGCCAGCTTAATCAGCCCCACCATGTCCCATTACCCACTTTATATGTCCTTGTCTGATTTCAGGGGCTCTGACCACTGATTACCCCTCCCTCCCATACCTAATGAATTGTAAAATTATTTTGCTTCATAATGTGCTGTTTGACAACTGCACTGCACTGCAAATTTGTGGTCGCAGTGACAGTTTATACTTCAAAAATATATATGCATATATTTTATGTTAAACAACAACCATAGTCAATGTCGGGTAACATTATAACGTTCATGAACACTCTGTGGTTTCAGTCGACGGAGTGTAAACCAGCCTAGATTAATTTTCCCTTGCTGTTTGGGAGGTGTGTGAGGAGGTGCCCCTGTTTGCAAGCTGCCCTTCCGCATGCTGCACGCAGTCCACCGCCGGTTCTTCATTTTGAAATCGCCTACATCTCTTTTCGTTTTTCTTGATTTGTATTCTTCGATACACTAATGGTGCATTTGAGAATTTCTCCACCTGTCCCTTTCAGTTATCTGTTCCAGAGCAGATGTTCCTGAACAATGTTTTTAAGTGAATCGGAGCAGGATGACACTCTGATGTACCCTGTTTATTCCTTTATGGAAAACGCAAAGTAGAAGGCCTTTATATTCGCTGTATAAATTCTTCATAAACATGCCTGGGCACTTCGATCTTTTTGTTTTTCAGTCAAGAGGTCGTAATATTTAATTATGCTAATTATAGCAGTCATTGGCTATGTACAATGTACAATGTACAGTGTCCATATGTATTTGGGGTGTAATTCCTACATAGTTCAGTTCATACGGATGTATATACCCTGAAATGAAAGTGTGACAGTGTGAGGGTTGTGCATCCATATGGAGCAAATTGTGTGGAAATTACAGCCCTTTAAAATGGTGTCGTTGTCCAAATACTTATGGACCTTACTCTACATAATCCAGTCTCCTCTCTTGTCAGGTCTTGTTAGTTTTGTTTTTCCTTTGTTTTATCATTTTCTTTCTTTACTTTTCTGTTTTCAGGCAGCCATTGTACTCTTGGCACCAGATCTTCACTATCTATGTACAGTATGTCACCCCTGTATCTCTTTTGGACCTCCTTGCTTACCGTCCAAGTAGTGACACTGCCCCCTGCTGTATTATAGTGGCAATGGCAGCTGTAGCACTTCCATGCACACGCTTTCACGCACGCAACCACTGGGGACCTCCTCAGTGTCTGAGCTTGGCGCTATATGCTTTAAAAAAAAAAAACACCCCTGTGTTGGAGGAGGAAGATGAAGATGAGGATGGTGTGATCACGTGTGCCGTGGACCTTTGCTTCACATTGGAATGGCTGAGATTCAGCTCTGTTCTCTGCCCTGTCTATTGCTCGTGTGTGTGCATTTCCTGATCGGTAAACGGCGGTATGACGGATTTGCACCTTGTCAGTCGTGAAACCATAAGACGTGTTCTGTGTGAGCCCCTGGTCTGCATGGACTGTGTGCTCACCCCTCCGGTGGTTCAGAAGTTCTTTTGGTGATGATGGACACCCGATGTAATGCATATTGATTTTGGCTGTTATGCAAGGAGTTCTGTAGAGACGCTGTTAAAAACACTCTGTGCGTTTAAGCACTACCCTGAGGTACAGCTGGTAATGGCATATTTTGGCTGAAGTGAGCACTTAACTTTGGAAGGCTTGGAACTTCAGGACAGTCCTTAGGGCTGTGTTTAACCTGCACGGCTCCCAATCCACCATGCTCTGAGCTCATATTTTTAAACCTATTTTTAAACCCCCAAATCCAGTCCCGGCCTGAGCTTCAGCTCTTCATCCAAGCCTGCCTCTGAATTCATGAGCAGCAGTGGATGAGAAAGAAGCTCAGTGAAATCCCAGTACCCAGTGCGCACAGTAAATACTGCCTAGCAGTGACCGAGACCAGGATAAAGGAGATTCTAAACGTGATATTATTCTAAAAAGTTTGTGCGCATTCAGTTCTTTTCCCGCGTGTCGGTGCTTTGGGTGTTACGGAAACGGTCGTTGGCAGTATGTGTATTGTGAATCCTTGTTCAAGCCACACATTCAGTTACGTACAATGTGTGTACGCACCACGCCCTCGGTAGTGTTTTGTGTGTGTGTGTGTGTGTGTGTGTGTGCGTGCGCTCCGTGCCTGACTGGCAGCAGTTCTGGGCTGGTGGCTCTGAGGGTGGTGCTGCCCCGTTTGCCGACACGCGTCACCTGACCCCGGTCCTCCTGCAGGTGACGACACCATGACGGGAGACGGAGGGGAGTACCTGAGGCCGGAGGACCTGAAGGAGCTGGGAGACGACTCCCTGCCCGGACAGTACCTGGACGGGATGAACTACCTGCGCTTCAGCCTGGAGGGGGGCCGCTCAGACAGGTACGGAACCTGCCGGAATGTCTGTGTGTGTGGTGGTTCTTCTACTACTAGGGCGGCCTGTATAGTGGTGGTGACTGGGGTAACGTGACTTGAGCAAGGCCCCTTAACCCTGCATTGCTCCAGGGGAGGATAGTCTCCTGCTTAGTCATATCAACTGTACTTCACTTTGGATAGAAGCGTCAGCCAAATGACGTGTAAACTAGAGACCTTTAATACAGTAGGCCTGTTTATACAGTGCTGAATTGACTTTATGCTAGTTTGTCAGCCCTTAAAGTCTACCAGTCTTGGCTTGTTTAAAGGAAAAAGCCAACAGTGACCTACTTCTTACCTGATGAATCACATATTTGCTGTAAAAGGATGGTGTATGGAAGATAGTAGAAGGCACTTATAGCGATATCATTCAGCAAATCAAACCAGTGTGTACATAATTCATTGTGCTTGTGTTTGTGTGTTCATGCGTGTGTGTGTGTGTGTGTGTGTGTGATATTTGATTGTGCTGCTATTCTCTGTCCTTGTGGAAGGAAGTGTGTGAAAGATGTGGGCTGTAACAGCGGTGTCTGTTCCCTCTAACTGTTCCATTTGTTCTGTCCCTTATCTCCACCCCCACTGTAGTCGCATGCACAGGTATGTACTGTAGAAATAAAGTGTTCTGCGTCAGTACTTTAGTGACGTTCCTTTCTTTTTTCTTTTTTTCACAATAACACAAGTCCACCAGCTTAGTTCTGTGTAGATTATGCAATTATGCCTTTTATTTCTGGGGAAAACTGATAGTAAAAATGATTCTGAAAGTGGATGTCAATGGGTTCATGTCTTACTATAAAGCATTGTTCATACTTTACAAACTTTACTTCACTTTACTTTACAAACTCAAATTCTTTGTCATTTGGTTTATGTATGTGTTTAGCGTGTCATGGCATTATTTCAGTACATTATTGTGTACAGGTACTTTTGTCTGTGCACATTTCCCCCATTTTGTTTCTCTGAATGCACATTCCCCATTCCCACAGAGACTAGTGCCCCGCCCATTCTCAATTTCTACACTTTCCGATGCCAGAACTGCACAGTACTTCCTCCTCACCATGTGACCATCTACAGCCAATCATGGCTTCAGAGATTCACTTACAAGGCTCCAAAACTGAGATAATGTATAAACGATCAGCCAATCAAAAAGCCCGATAGGGCTGCTACTGGGTGGCTCTGTTAAAGGTGCTGTTCCGGTGCATGGATGGGCCCCCCAAATCTTCAAATCAGCACTGTATGTGGCTGGCATAGCCCTGCAGGGCCACACATAATTACTGTAGGTCTAGTATCAGCCAGGGATGGACAGTTTCTGTCACTGAGAGTGTCTTCCTCTAACTCAAGTCTGTGCTAGCTCAATCTGCTGTGTGTAGAGATGTGGCTTCTGACCAGCTCTTCATTTTCCTTCAGCTCTGAATGAATAATGGAGCGGGTGTGAATATGACTACTCTCAGTGCAGACAGGGTCCCCTGTGTCAGGCAGGGAAGGGCTGGAGCCAGCTCACTGCACTGGCCTGATGGGCATAGCTTTTCCCTTCCTCCATCTTCCCGCCACCCTCTTTTAGTTTCTCTCCATCTCTCCCTCACTCCCTCACTCTCCTTGCTGCACTCCCCCTTTCATTTCTCCACCCTTTCGTCCCCTCACCTTCATCTGTCGCTCCGATGTTTCTGCTTTCTGCGGCCATACCTCCAACCCACCAGCCTGCTGTTTTTCAGTTCTGACAGGTCCCACACTCCCACCCACCGCGGGTACTACTCCCCGAAGGAGGGCGCCATGCTGGAGGAGATGATCTCCAGCCACCACGTAAGGACAGCTATACTGCCTGTCACTGTCAGAGACTCACCTGCACTGACTCGAGCACTGTCAGTGACTCACCTGCACTGACTCGAGCACTGTCAGAGACTCACCTGTACTGACCTGCACTGACTCTCGTCACTGTCATAGATTCACCTGCACTGACTCGAGTCACTGTCAGAGACTCACCTGCACTGACTCGAGCACTGTCAGTGACTCACCTGTACTGACTGGAGTCACTGTCATAGATTCACCTGCACTGACTCGAGTCACTGTCATAGATTCACCTGCACTGACTCGAGCACTGTCAGTGACTCACCTGTACTGACTGGAGTCACTGTCAGAGACTCACCTGTACTGACCAGCACTGACTCGAGTCACTGTCAGAGACTCACCTGTACTGACTCGAGCACTCTCAGTGACTCACCTGTACTGACCTGCACTGACGCGAGTCACTCTCAGTGACTCACCTGCACTGACCTGCACTGACTCGAGTCACTGTCAGAGACTCACCTGTACTGACTCGAGCACTGTCAGTGACTCACCTGTACTGACCTGCACTGACTCGAGTCACTCTCAGTGACTCACCTGCACTGACCTGCACTGACTCGAGTCACTGTCAGAGACTCACCTGTACTGACTCGAGCACTGTCAGTGACTCACCTGTACTGACCTGCACTGACTCGAGTCACTGTCATAGATTCACCTGCACTGACTCGAGTCACTGTCAGTGACTCACCTGTATTGACCTTATCAGAGATACTCACTGTCTCAGGTTAGTGAATAGTGTTGTATTGTGGGAGACATTGTGTCTGTTATTATGTTGAGGTTAATCATTTCATGTTCCTCCAGTGAATGTATTAATGTACTACGATGTGCTATGCTCTGTAAGAGACTGCAGATCTAAGGTACTTTCAGTGGTGTATAATAAAGTGCTCATTTCATGAAAATCCTGTGCATAAATGACCATCAGCCACGTTCAGGTCTGAACAAGCCGGTCCTTGTCTTTTACCAGATGTCAGCTCTTTCCAGGGAAATTGAGAAGGATTCATACCGTCTGAGCTGGGGCACTGTGAACCTGGACAATGTGGCCCTATCATCCAGCCCCTTACACTCTGGGTAGGTACTATCATGTACACACACACACATAAGCACACACACACACACACACACACACACACACACACACACGGGTACCCAGTGCGGCTACTTCAGTTATCTCTTGGAATGACATGCGCTCCCTCGCCTTCTAACGTTAACCGCTACTAAAACCCTGGCTGTTTCCTTCTTTTTTTCAGTTTTTTTTTTTTCGCTGCAGCGTTTTAAATTCAAACCTTTACCCGGCCCTCGCTCTGAGCAGAGACCTGGTTTGCATTTAATCGCAATATGCCCGAGCAGCTCAGTAAAGGAGTCTCCCAACTTCCGACATAAACCCAGCTTTCACTCACTAACACTAACTGTATTGCCACCCTCTTACCCAGCAGGACCCTTTTTAAGGTCACATTAGTGACATAAATTAGGCAACTGGACCAGGTAGAGTCTTGGCTAGAATTGTGTTATTTGCAGAATTTTAAGTATATAATTATAACCGCGTTGTAGTCCTACAGTAATTGCTACAATCATCTTTGTGTGTAAAAGACTAATGAACATGGGCTATAGTCACATGCCTTTAAATCATATAGTTTATATTTTTCTTATAGTTTTACCACTGCTGCTATGTCTAACTCGAAACAATGTCTTCCAATGTTCAAATAGCGAAAACAGTATAATAATAAAAATAATATCATAATATTGTTTTATATAACAACGAGTATGTAACAATAACAAAGGAAATCCATCAATCTTGCTTTGTAAAAGTGTGTGTCTCTGCTTACTGTTTACTGTTGGTTTTCAGTAGTGGGGGTTCTATACCAAGAGAAGGCTTTGGTCCGCAACAGCAGGGTCACTCAAATCTGGCCCTTGATGCCAGTAGTACAGCTTGTTTTCTCTTCTACCTGATACTGCTTATATAATGATGTAACTTATTGAATAATGCAACTGATTGGCCATAGATTTATCTTACCTGGTGTCCCATGTTTATATCAGTCCCGATTAGAGGGGAAGATTGAAAATCAGCAGTACTACTGGCCTCGAGGGCTGGAATTGAGTATCTCAGCTAGAGTCACATGGTTTTGTTTTGGTTTTTTTTTGCCTAGGGAGGAGGGTCTTGAAGAATAGCCTATCCTCACTCCTGACTCTATAAAACCCCATTCACATCACAGGAAAGCACCCGTGTCAGACAGTGCCCACTGAAGTGATGGACACATAGCCCTTTGTCAGGATTGACACTGTTAATGTAGTGTAGTGGTCTTATTTTTCCTGTGAATAGCACCCACCGGCAGCGCCTCTCTTACCTAGTGGCTTTTTATGACTGCTGAATTAGTTCTAACATATAAGCAATTCAAAGACAGCTTTATACAGTAGCGTGTTTATATTAGCACACCCGGCCAAGCCACCTTTGCTGGGGGTGTCATCCATCCATCGACACACACATTTCTTCCGGCGGGATACAAATTATACTGTCTCTTTTTTTCTATCTTTATCTATCTCTCAGCTTATCTCCCTCTCATTCTCTCTGTCTCTTCTCTCTCTTTCTCTCCCTATCGTTCCCCCTGTCCTGACTCTCTTACTGGGTTTCTGTTCTGTTTTCAGCCGATCCTCTCCGTGCCATGATCATGACAACAGCAGGTGATGCACTGCACCTTGGCCTCTCTTCTTTCCCCTTTTCATCATCCTCTTCCTCCTCCTCCTCCTCCGCCTCCTCTCGGTGTTCTGACCCAATGGCGGGTTCTCTCTGTAACCCTCCCGCTTGCTCTGCTTCTGGGCTCCTGCCAAAATACCTTATGTCAAAAAAAGAAAAAAAGAAAAAAGCACTTCCATCCAAAATCACCAGGGTTACAGCCATGCCTCTCAGAGGGGGAACTATGGTTATAGATTCCAAATGGGACTAAAAAAAAGGATGCTATACCTGCTGTAAAATCCAGATATGCCAGCTTGACCTGCTCGAAAATTGAGCTGGTCAAGTTGGTCATAAGCTGATCTAGTTGGGTATGAGCTAGTCAACCAGCATGGCCCAGCTGGTCATAAGCTGGTCATGTTCTTGCTAGGTATGAACTAGTCAATCAGCTAGTGTTGGCAGCATGACTGGCCAACTACCGGCTGTTTCAAAGCATAGTTTGAACTGGTCAGACCATGTCAAGCTGGGAGCTGGTCTGAACTGGTCAACCAGGTAAACCGTGTCTAACTGGGAGCTGGTTCTGAACTGGTCAACCAACTAAACCTTGTTCAGCTGGGAGCTGGTCTGAACTGGTCAACCAGGTAAACCTTGTCTAGCTGGGAGCTGGTCTGAACTGGTCAACCAGCTAAACCTTGTTCAGCTGGGAGCTGGTCTGAACTGGACAACCAGCTACCAGCTGTTTCAGAACCTAGCTTGAGCTGTTTTTTTCAGCAGGGATCACACCTGTATATGTCTCAGAATCCCCCTACCTCAGTGGTTCTGCTCTGCAATGTAAAGACTGGTACCACCAGGCAGTGCCATATGCTGAAGATAACATGCTGCTGTCGACCTCGCCTCATTCTCTATATCTGAGAAAATGTAGAGGTTGAAGGTTCTCCACCGGTTGACACCTGAAAGAGCCCAGAAGCACCTCGAGCGAAAATCAAAACTCCTGTCCTGCGAGGCATCAACACTAACTGAAGAGTGCTTTTGCATTCTCTGCCTTATCCCCTTCCTCCTTTGGGTAACGGTGCCTAAACACTGAACGCTAAGCCTAAAGGAGTGGGCACATCCACAGCCGGCCATGTACACATTTCCCCGGGAGACGTCTTAATGTGCTTACATGCTGCTCTGCCTGTTTGGCATGTGAATGACAAGGCCTGCCAATCGCACCCCGAACACGCCCTCGGGGAGGTGTTTGAGACACCTCGGCCAATCGGAGACTGACTGGGGGGGTCTTGTAGAGAGAATGGTTATCGGTCTCATGTCGGCGGCATTGAAGAATCAGACCTGCATCCATACGTGTCTTGTACGGTGTTCATTCGTCACAACTCACAGGTCATTTTTTGATATTGTGGTTGAGTCCAGTGATCGTGTTCATATTGTTCCTCTTTCACAGATAACTACCACATATTATCTGGGACTAAGTTAAATTGTTGAGAGATCAAGGTTTCCATGAACCAAGATTTGCGGGGCATTCATATGTTATCAGTGACTCACTGATATGAACCATTCTTTGTTTTTAGCAGTTTTTTTTTTTTTTTTTTTTGGATGGTTCATTTGAGTCAATTACTGACAGCATGTGGAAGCTCAACCCATACCAGGGTTCAGGAAACCTTCATTTCCCATAACTACTGAGTGGTGTGTGCTGTTTATTGGTCTATGTGGTTCTTAGACAATAAGGTTCACAATCTGACATGGTGTGTGTTTGCATGTTGGCTTGTGTTTCCACCATAACCTGTCGATGAGAAGGTGTGATCCAACCCTGGGGGGCACCATGGTTGTATCTCAGCGCATGTTCCCGAGGTGCCTCTGTGCTTTTTTTAACTTGTGTTTCTGCATGAGGGCTCCTGTTTGTTTTATTAGGAAATAACTTAATCAGGCCCCATTCCAATATGCAATGTTCACGACCTGTCCGAAATGAAAAGGTGGGTTTATCCTTTATCGAAGATGCACATTTTGGCCTCCATTTTCAGTGACTGTTCTCTGTTTTTGAGTTTAGGAATAATTAGAATACTTTGCATTTTTTTCTAATTAGGTACTGAATATTGTTTAATTTTGTTGAGCTGAAGTTAGTATCACACACCACAGCAGAGCCAGCTCAACCCAATAAGTGACATTGGGCCCCACCCCGTAATCGCTAAGGAGCCCTCTAAGTATTCTAAAATACGCTGTAAGTATTACTTATTAGTGTTGGGTTGGGGGGCCCCCTCAAAGGCTAGGGTCAGCACTGTACCACAGCACCTTTAGTGAAGTACCGAGGTCCGATCCACATTCGTGCGTGGTAATAACCCTCTTGCTTTTCTGTTACCCCTTTGCTAGTCACGACTAATAGCCCCCCCCCACTCCGACAGGATGTGCCCTCTCCTCTACTGTACAGTGAGCGAGGGAATACGTTTAACGTGTGTGTGTGTGTGTGCGCGGTGTGTCCGGCAGCTTCCTGGTCAGCTTCATGGTGGACGCGAGGGGCGGGGCCATGCGAGGGTGTCGTCACAACGGCCTGCGCATCATCATCCCGCCGCGGAAGTGCAGCGCCCCGACCCGCGTCACCTGCCGCCTGGTGAAACGGCACCGCCTGGCCACCATGCCCCCCATGGTGGAGGGCGAGGGCCTGGCCAGCAGGCTCATCGAGGTGGGGCCGTCTGGAGCGCAGTTCCTCGGGTAAGAGAACGCTCTGAGGAAGGGCAGAGAGAGAGAGGGAGGCAGAGAGAGAGAGAGAGAGAGAGAGGGAGGAGAGATGGTAGCGTGAGAGAGAGAGACAGAACGAGGCAGGTGCTAGTGTAGATAGAGCAGTGGTCCCCAACCCTGGTCCTGGAGCGCTACTGGGGCCGCTGCTTTTTGTTTTCACCTTAAAATAAGCACCCTGTTGAGACCCAGGTAACCAGGTGAGGTGAGTTAACGGTGTAAGAAACTGCTCTAATTGATTCATTAAGAGTAATAATGAAAACCAGGAAGTATGGGCATAGGGGTATGGCTGAATCTTCAGGTTATATTCTATATGTTGGTATAGAGATGCAAAATATGGCATCTCTGGTAGCCTCGTGTACTGCAGATTTGTGTATTGAACTGCGTGTCCATTGAAAGCTATTTCAGCTGTGATAGTAATGTTGTTTCCATGCAGATTTAAAATAATTGTTCAGTTATTTTAAAAAGAGCAATGCGTTATAGCGGCTTGCTGAAGCATGTACGTGCTAGCCTACGTGTGGAATCGTATTCCAGAGAGTCCAGACGTCTGAAAATCAGCGTCGTTATCTGCGTTATCTTTTTTTTTTTAATTGGCCAGAGATGCTTTAAATGCTCTCATTAAAACAATGAAGGGAAAAAAAGGTCGCCAGAATTCCCTTTCAGGTCACATAGTGTTAAACTTTGATTATTTGTTCTTCAATGCCTTGACAAAAGCATTAAAGAACACTGTGTCATAATGATGTACTCTGAACAGACGCACTCCAAGCCTAGAGAGCTCTCACCAGTTCCATCCGGGTTTCAGAATCCAGCCAAATGTTTCTCACATTTAATTTATCTGTGGATATCACTATGGCAACATGGCTGCAATTCTACAGTATATAAGGGTGGCAGAAGAGGTGCATTTCCTCTTTGCTCTCCATTTCTTTGACTTTCTTTTGGATTGAGAAAGAGAGGTTATGAAAGATTGTCTTTATTTTTGGGTTTTTCCAGCTGTTGTCCCAACACTGAGTTCAGAGCCTACACTATTAATAGCTTAAGGCCAGCTGCAAGTCCCTGCATGTTAGATCTTGGACAGGCTTGCCTCGAATTAAACGTTCCAGTGCTTTTTTTTAGATACAGTATGTGGTGTACACCTGGAATCCCATGTCCCAGTCCCTTCCCCCCCCGTCCCCAGAAGGCTACACTACCCTGAGCGATGTTCCAGAATGATCATGATTTCCCATTGCATTATAGGATTTGTGCACTAGATAAGTCTCAGCTACACTCATAGCACCCAACCAATGATCCTCTTACTAATAATCTCCGATAACCCATAAGATCTCCCCCCTTCATCCCCGCTGCCACCATCCCTCACATGTCCCATCGCTAAAGGCTGTCTCTACTCCTGCTACTTCTGAGGGGACATCTGTGTCTGTTTTACGACTCCTCTCCGATCACGGCAAGAGCCCCAGTGTGACTCTGACCCCCTTAACGGGACCGTTTTAAGTGGAAGTCCACTTAGAAATCTCCTCCATGGTTGATTTGTTTATGTTACTGTAGCACAGCGAGGAATGGCTGGAGTTACCATTTCAAAACTGTCTTGGGTTAAATGCCTATATTTTCAACTGGTCTTTTTTGACATTAGCAGGATTTGCTTTGTTAAAATGACCACAATGTCCTATTTCTTGTACTGAAAAAAACCTAATCTTATTCCAGTTAAAAGTCTACTTGAGGAGTTGAGCTATTCTTGCTATCGATGACTGATTTTCAGCCAGTCAAATACCTTGACAAAGCACTTTGGTTGGTCTGTATCAGTTTTCATTGAAACCATGTGAAAGCTCAACTCTCTCCTGAGCCTCACTTGTCCAGGGCTAATATCGTTGCTGCTGTTGAGTCAGATTTGTTCTTGTTTTTTTTCCTCAGCCCATTGGCTGAAAGGGCTGAATCTAACCTTTTCTCTCCTCTTCTCCCTTGCTGTGCTCGATCTGTGTTGCCCGAGGGGTGGGTTTTTTTGTGGGGTTGTAGTCGAGGGGGATGGGGGTATTTAAAAACAAAAACACAAAATGGAGTCATTTATGCTCTTCTTCCCCTACTGCTGCTTTGGATTCGTTCAGTAAACTGCACCTCCCCACTGCTCCGCCCCCTCTTAACGAGGGCGAAAGTTTGGTTAGCCGAATCCTTCAGCTGGGGCCACCGGGGACAAAATTCCTTGGGTAGGAGAGACACATATGAAACAATCCATGGATGCTGGTCTCATGCCCTCCTTTACCCTCTGTAATGTGTGTGTGCTTGCGTGTGCTGTCTCGTATGTGCGTGTCCGTGCCGTTTCCCCCCCTCTTACCCCTTTTTTTAAAAAAAGAAGCAAAAGACGGTAGTTGTTTGTCTGTCCAGTACCCAGTGCCCTTTGCCTCTTGCTTTTGTGTGTTTAGTGCAATGCGTGGTCTGTTCACCTCATGATTTTGATTGATTTCGTTTATTTGTTTTCTTAGTAAGTTTTTGTTTAGCATGACATTTCCATAGACATTGGCACATGAACCATATGTTCCTCTTCACGTCAAGGTGTGGTAATGCCTGACACAATCTTAACCAGGATTAAATACACAGTACTACCATGATTAAGCTCAATAGGTTTGGCAGTCAGAGTAACTTGTTGGCCATAGTTGATTTGATTCTTCTCAAGGAAATCAAAACCATTTCATTTCAATGTAATGGAAATTTGAGAAGCCTTGCACAATAGACTGGAGTTCTAGCCTTTGCTTGGTAGAGTAAAGAACATACTGTATGTTCACACATACTGAACACACACACTACACCACACCAGCTCCTCTCTAGCAGGCTGGACAGTGTCTCAGGCCTTACCACCACAGGTGTATGGGTATTGGGGCTGGGCGGGGTGGCGTGGGCATTGTGCGGGGCGAGGTGGTCACTGCGTCCCTGTCCTGGCATGATAGGCCCGTGATCGTGGAGATCCCTCACTTCGCTGCTCTGCGGGGGAAGGAGAGGGAGCTGGTGATCCTCCGAAGCGAAACTGGGGAGAGCTGGAAGGAGCACCACTGTGAGCACACAGAGGAGGAGCTCAACGAGATACTCAACGGCATGGACGAGGGTGAGCCCTCCAACAGGCCACACGGACACCACAGACCACTGAAGCCACAGACCACTGACACCACAGACCACTGACTCCGCAGACCACTGACACCGCAGACCACTGACACCATAGACCACTGACACCACAGACCACTGACTCCACAGACCACTGACACCACAGACCACTGACACCACAGACCACTGACTCCACAGACCACTGACACCGCAGACCACTGACACCGCAGACCACTGAAGCTGCAGACTACTGACACCACAGACCACTGACACCACAGACCACTGACTCCACAGACCACTGACACCACAGACCACTGACTCCCCAGACCACTGACACCGCAGACCACTGACACCGCATACCACTGAAGCCGCAGACCACTGACACCACAGACCACTGACTCTGCAGACCACTGACACCGCAGACCACTGACACCGCAGACTACTGACACCACAGACCACTGACACCACAGACCACTGACACCACAGACCACTGACTCCACAGACCACTGACACCGCAGACCACTGACACCGCAGACCACTGACTCTGCAGCTCCGTGGCATCATCAAAATGCATGATGTCCTGCAATTTATAACTATATCAGTAAGGTTTGGCTATGTCTCCAATGGCCCCCTTGTTCCCTGTGGACTAACGAGGGTGTGGCAAATGGCTGCCACACTAGTAAGTCTGTCATATAGGGAACAAGTGGACCAGTTGAGACACAGCCATGGCCTCTTCCAGAAGAACTTGTCACTTGACTAAAGCCAGTATGAAGAACATATTATGTATTATTGTGTTCTATCTTGTTCTTTGTATATTTAGTGTGATTCCTTATTTTCTTGACTCAGAACTGGACCCTCCAGAGGAGCTGGAGAAGAAACGCATCTGCCGCATCATCACCCGAGACTTCCCACAGTACTTTGCGGTGGTGTCTCGGATCAAGCAGGATAGCAACCTGATTGGGCCGGAGGGCGGCGTGCTGAGCAGCACCGTTGTCCCGCAGGTCCAGGCGGTGTTCCCGGAAGGCGCGCTCACCAAGAGGATCCGAGTGGGCCTGCAGGTACCCGTTTGTTATTCGCTAACGTGTGTAGCATGGTGCTCTCACGCATTTTCACAGTCTCTCCCAATAGGGAGATATCATCTGTAAGACCGTCTGTAAGCACCAGGAAAAAACAAGGGTCTTGAGTATTGTGCCTATTATGGGTGGCAATCATTATCCCACCAATACGCCTCATGCAAGAACCCCTCATACGAACAGATTTGTTCTTAAAACACTTAAATGTCTTGAAATGAATGATTTAAGAGAACATTCAACCAATTTTCTCTTATTTAGAATTCTATTTTTCCTTAAAGTAGATAGGAATAACATTTACGAGTGGTGCTGACCTGGCGCAAGAGTCATGTAAACAAGAGCCTTGCCTAATCTTCATTTAGGACAGTTGTCTGAAGTTTGTAAATGCGTTTACAAACTTGTATGATAGAAGTGTGATAAATGTATGATACGTTCTTTTATGAGGGACAATGTTTATACATGCAGTAAAAACGATCTATTTAGCACGTATAGTCGGACATTAGGAGATACAGAGCATGGCCTGAAAGATGGGTAGAAGTCGAAAGCGAGGGCAGTGTTTCTCAGTCCCTTCCCTGTGTCACGCCCCCGCACCCAGGCCCAGCCAATGAACGTTGACCTGGTGAGGAAGATCCTGGGCAACAAGGCGACGTTCAGTCCGATCGTCACCCTGGAGCCCAGGAGGAGGAAGTTTCACAAGCCCATCACCATGACGATCCCCGTACCAAAGAACTCCGCGGACGCGGCGGTGAACGGCTTCGGCGGAGACACGCCCACCCTGCGCCTGCTGTGTAGCATCACCGGTGAGCCTCGTCTACTTCACTCAAATAACAGTGAGCTTTGGTTCCATTGGTTTCCATTGTATGTTCCTCACTGGACCCCCAACTCACTATTAGCCTGTTCTGCTATAGCTGGGTGATATTAAAACCTTTGATCCATCAGCAAAACCAAAAGTCATAAACCTAATGAAAAACTTTTGGTTTCAATGATTGACTGTCAAGAGGTGGACTATGTTAGAGGTCTATCAAAACAGAGTCATACCATTTTACCTGATCTTAGAAGGGCTTATGTGCTTTTTTTAGTACATTGCAAGTTGATGCATCGCAAGGGTCATGTGTAATGCTCTGCACTTTAATAACTTCAGTGTACTGTACTTGGACTAAGATAATGGAGGGGTAAGGAAGGTTTGTGTTTGTTTTTGCCAAAATACACAAAATCAAAAATCCTCTAAAACGCCATTTCCATTCTTCAGGTGGAACTACGCCGGCTCAATGGGAGGACATAACAGGAACCACTCCCCTTACGTTCATCAACGACTGCGTGTCCTTTACCACAAATGTGTCTGCAAGGTAAGTCCACCTCCTCAAGAAGGTCCCAGGCTCATGCCAGCTCCCAGACACAGACTGCCAAAAAACCCAGACTCCCAGACTTAAAATAACTCAGCATTTCTCAGGCAACGCATTTTATATTATTTTTTCTTAAAAGAAGCTTGTCTGTCTTTGATGTCACTGTTGATGTCTTGTGCCTGCTGTATGGATTCATTTGTGTGAACTCGCCTGTCTGCATGCAGGTTCTGGCTCATAGACTGTCGACAGATCCAGGAGTCGGTCAATTTCTCCACGCAAGTTTATCGGGAGATCATATGTGTCCCCTACATGGCCAAATTTGTCATATTTGCCAAAACGCATGACCCGATCGAGGCCCGGCTACGGTGCTTCTGCATGACGGACGATAAGATGGACAAGACCTTGGAGCAGCAGGAGAACTTCACTGAGGTGGCCCGTAGCCGAGATGTGGAGGTGAGACCTGGGAGGGGGCAGGTGTGTGCGGGTAAAACAGGGAGAGGGCAGATGTGTGGGGGTAAAACAGGGAGAGGGCAGGTATATGGGGGTAAAACAGGGAGAGGGCAGGTGTGTGGGGGTAAAACAGGGAGAGGGCAGGTGTGTGGGGGTAAAACAGGGAGAGGGCAGGTGTGTGGGGGTAAAACAGGGAGAGGGCAGGTGTGTGAGGGTAAAATAGGGAGGGGGCAGGTGTATGGGGGTAAAACAGGGAGAGGAGACTGATGGTAGTAGAAGGGCTTAGATAGGGCAGGGGACAGTGTGGGGCAGGAGTGGGTAGACCCAGTCCCAGTAGGAGTTTAGGGAAGTCAGGGGCTTGGTTAGAGTTGGCAACAGGGTGAAATTCATATGAATGAATTATATGGCTATTACCGTAGCTATCCTGTATTTCGTCCTTTTGTCAGAGATCACAGATGCTGGGAAGGCCCTGCGTATTCTCTGCTCTCTGTTGTACACTGTGTGGATCTGTTGATGTAGTGGGCGCAGTAATTCACGATAGTCGCCCAAATTATTTCAGTCAGCAAATTTCCGTCGAGAACAATGCACAGAACAATGCTCGTATCATAACATCAGGGGTCCGATTCTGATTCTAGGAAGTTAAGCTATGAGCAAGTGTGTTGGCATTCTGTCCTGGATTTCACATACTTTGTTCGAGAGTTGAAATGGCACCAAGGTACTCCCCATCTGCAGGTCCTTGAGGGGAAGCCCATTTACGCAGACTGCTTCGGGAACCTAGTTCCCCTGACCAAAAGCGGACAACACCACCTCTTCAGTTTCTTTGCGTTCAAGGAAAACAGACTTGCCCTCTTCATTAAAGTAAGTGCTTGGTCACACGGGCTCTGCCCCTATTGTAAGGAGTTGCTACAATGTACATTGCACTTTTCACCAATAAATGACCAAGGATGTAGTGTGCTTTTCAACACAACTGGGATTTAACGTGTAATACATAATTTACAGTCTAGTTAAACATTACACGTAGATTAATTTGAGCAAATAATCATTTGAAATGGACATAAGTGTTCACTTTTTGCACCTGGTTTTCCTCCCAGATGAAGTGCATATGAATGTTTTCATGGCGATCATTTTTAACATGCAGTAACACTCAGTTCAAGCAGGCGTGTACATTTAAAAGCAAAGCCAGCGAACAATTACAATTCCTGATCTAGGTTCGAGACAACACCCAGGAGCCTTGCGGCCGCTTGTCCTTCATGAAGGAGCCTAGATCCTACAGAAGCCTGGCCCAGAACGCCATCTGTAACCTGAACATCACCCTACCTTCACACTCAAAGGTAAGGACTGTACGTCTAGCTCTCGATGCCCTCATTCAGTAACACACACCAAATTAATACTGTTGAACTTAATTTGCAAGCGATCCATAATCCTGTTTCAATTTGGGGTTTACTGTGCAGCTGTGCAGCGTGCCTTTCTCGGACACTGTTATTTCACGTTATCGCTAAGGTGTATTAAGTATACAATAATTTCATGGCTTCTGTTAAGGCGGGATGTGACATGAAAAAAAGAATATATATAACAAAGAGGATATTCTTCCATTTTTAGACTTGACTTTTAACTTGTCTCCCCCCCCCACACACCCCACCCTCCCACAATGCACCGAGCCAATCTGGCTTTTTCCAGCTCTGCTCTGTTGCCATGGTAACCTTGCTTTGCCTGCTCTTTCTTCCTCCTTTCCCTCCTTGCTGCTTGCGCTCGCTAAGGATTCCGATTCAGATCAAGAGCCTGATGAAGAGGTAACCTTGTGCCACTTTTTCCCCTCCTCTAACACCTCTCTCTTCCCCCTTACCCCCACCTAAGTAAAATGTGGTTCTCTTTGTGGCTGCCCACCCCCCTCCAGTTGTAGGATATTTTTCTCCTTTTGTGTGAAATCCATTTAAAAAAAACAAAAAAACATTCTAGACGTGTCACTGTACATTGTATTTAGGGTTTCTAAACCTGAACATCGATAATTGGTCATTAGAATTGGTGCCAGGCTGGTCTATACTCAGGTCACTGGTTTATACTGGTTTATGGGCCAATCAGTGTGGTTCCAACGATCTTCTTGGTCCAGTTTTGTTTTAAATGTTCCTGTAGCATTGCCGCTAGGAAGAAGAGTGTGTATAACCCCAACATGAGGAACATCGCTGACTCTGTTTTTCATCTTTGACAATCATTTGTCGTTCTGGTGGAAACATTTATACTCTTTAGATTATCTCACATGATTTGTTTTGTCGTTTGAAAACATCCTTGTTTTGTGAAATTTGATCATTTTCAGTTGGTGAGGCCGGGCATAGAGTGTATTCATTCATTTTTTCGTGACAGGTCAAGTCATATTCTCAGGTTTCATTGATTCATTGATGTATTCATACAGTATGTATCGTGTGTTGCATTTGATTATTCCGGTGCTGATTTACATTTTTGTCACATCATGTAGAGGATGATTGATATGATTTAACAGTGGGTATTATTCTGAATTCCTTTCTTGCAGACCAGCAGGACACATGACAAATGTAAGATTGCACTTTTTAATGAATATTGTAGAACGAAATACTATAATACCAGTAACTTAGCAACTTTTAACAACTAACTTGCGTGAAGTTTGTTTGAAATTAAAACATTAGACTCATAACCAAGCGTAATGACGTCATGAAATCTGTTTGCTGTGGTAGTTAACTAATGGACTGTGATTTGATAACATCAACCAGGGTGTGGACCTTTCAGTGTAATCCCTGAGAGCTGTGCTGATGTGCTTATTTTTCCAAGCCCTTTAAGTTCTCCATGTTTGTCTCATCAACAACAACAACCAACTTTGACAACAACAACAAACCAAAAAAAACCCATCCCCACTGCAAGGTTATGCTCCCATTGTGGCATAAATCTGTCACATTTTCATGCCTCTCCAAAAAGAATGGACAGTATCCTCTTGTGGTGCCTTCTAATACAGTGTGCAAAACGTCACCTCAGAGTGGTCTCAAAAGGAATACTGTCCACCCATGCACAAAGCCATTCATAATGTGGTGAGGTTTACACAAAATCTGAATTTTTTTTTTTTCCCAGAATATCAAATGTTTTGCCACTTACCTGTAATTATGCACAATTTCTCTTAGAATACAAACCCCCTCCCCCCCCTTTCCCTCACCATCATTCCCTCCCGTTGCGTGAAATATGGCCCCTCTGCCTCCTTTAGATCCCTTTAATGTAGATGAGTACAGTAGTGTATTGTATGCAAAATTCAGACTTAAATTTAAGTCACAATTAAAGATTGTGTAGGCCCAAGTACTTTACAGTCATACATATATATCATTATACGCAGATCAGTAGCTGTATATATAGGAATTAATCTGTGTATGTTATTACATACTGCTTAAGACTGTGTATATGCTGTTTTGGGCATTCTTCACTTCAAGTCCACTCCCTGTATTAGTTAGTTAGTTAGTTAGTTAATTTCAGGAATAAATATACGTAACTCACCACAGTATGGTTTGCTGATATTTAGATAATTCCTCCTTTTGTTACTATTCTGGTTTCTTCTGGACTTAATTTATTCCTCTTTTAATTTCCTTCTAAATTTCCTTGCTACCTCACTATTTCTTGCCTGACACTGCATGCCAATACAGATCCTTTTGCTTTGCATGGAAATAACTTGGCTTACTTGTGTTGTTAATTTGTACGTTTGTGTGTCTCTGTGTGTTTTTTCTGTGCGCTTACAACGTATGAGTGCTTGACAAAAAAAAAAATTCATTCACATTTAACTTGATTTAATTTATTCCTCTCCTTATGTTTTTTTTTACTATTCATTTACTATTCATTTTCTTCTGTTTTATGCATATTTACAAGGTGTGGGTTTTTTTCTGTGTCAGTAGAAGTAGGGGAAGCAGACCACACTCTCTTTCATAGTGTACTGTAGATAATCTTTAGATCCTTCCTTTAGTTAAAATGCTAGTTTGTGCTGTTTTTCCATTTCCTATTTATTTTCTTCTGCTTTATGAATATTTACAATTAGTGGAGTTTTCTTCTGTTCCTATAGAAGTAGTGTAAGTGGACCACACTCCTATTCATAGAGTGCTGTAGATGTACTTTAGATTTGGATCCTTCCTTTAGCTAAAATGCTAGTTTGCAGCTGAGTTAGACTCCCGTGGTTGCCATAGAAATAGAAGAAGAGACCCCTCTTTGACCTCTCCTCTAGCAGAGTGCTGTAAACCATTTAATGACAATATGCTGTCACTGGATGTCTTTTAGAGGAAAAATAAAACATTATTTAGATTGCTTGTCAAGATTGTTTTATTTTTCTCTTTGTTAGACATGACCCTCTTACTTTACATCTTGAACAATCTTGAGATGTCTACCGGTGTTTGTTTCCACTGTGTGTCTCTGTTCTGTTGTGTTCGTTGGTTTGTGGGTTTCTGATTTTCCTTTTGTTTCCTCTTTTTATTGTTTCGTCTTTATTCATCCTTTGTGCCATATGTATGGATGTACAATTTGTGGATAAGCAAGTTATTTCCTGTTCATGTCCTTCCCATTTTTTCTTTTGTTCGCTTGGCTTCGCTGCTGTCCTGCCTTTGATATTCCAGGGTCATACCTACCCTACCTCCCCAGCTCCTTTTGTGGTTGATATTCTCTCGCCACCCTTTGAACCTGAAATCTTGTACTGTTCCTGTTCTGATCTCATTTCTCCAATCTCTGTTTCCCTTGATTTCCATTATTTGATTTTTTTTCCCTTTTAATTGTCCTTTTCAAAATGGGAAGATGATGAAGATACTGAATCTACAGAAACGTCCGTCCTGAAAACACACTTGATTAGAGACTCCCCTGCCCTTGCTAGCCCGGACTTGCTCTCAGAGGTGTCTGAGATGAAACAGGACCTGATAAAAATGACGGCCATCCTCACGACCGACTCAACAGAGAAATCGAGCCCAGTGGAAGGGCGTGGACTTGAGAAAGGGGTAGAGGAGGAGCCCGGGGAACCTTTTGAAATAGTGGAGAAGGTGAAAGAGGATTTGGAGAAAGTCAGCAAGATACTGAGAAGTGGAGTGATGGCAGAGGCAGAAACAAAAGAAACAGGGGCAGCAGTAAAGCAGTCTGTCAAGAAGGATGAAGAATGGGTTGTTCTCTCTGACTCCGAAATCAAAGAGGCCAAAACAATGGCCTCACTTGAAGTTCAGGAACCCTTGTTGCAGGAAGTTAAAATTGACAGAGGTGCTTCCCAGCCAAAGATGGGGAAGGACATGTCTGGCATGGTCACACACCTGAGCAGAGACCTGAAGGAATACCTTGTAGACGTACCGGAGGCTGCTGGTCATGCTACACAGGAAGATCTGGTCAAAGAGACATTCAGTGAGGTTATTGTGAGTAGGGATAGGGAAAAAGTATTGACGCAAGATACGACAGTACTCCCTGGTGAAATCAGAAAGCCAGCTCGGCGGAAGCTGAAGGACAGGAAACAAGCAGGCGAAGCGGGCATGGATAGAACAAGCTCAGAGGAGTCACTCGATGGGGATGTCCTCCTGAGTGCCCCTGCAACTGGTGCCCAGGCACCTGTGTCACCAGTAGTGGAGGAGACTCCCATTGGGTCCATCAAAGACAAAGTAAAAGCCCTTCAGCAGAAAGTGGAAGAGGAGGAAAAGGGTCGAAACAAAACAGGGTCCATAAAAGACAAAGTAAAAGCCCTTCAGCAGAAAGTTGAAGAGGAAGAAAAGGGCCAAAAGAAAACAGGGTCTAGTAAACCCTCCCATGTGAGCATTGGGAGAAAGTCATCTATCCCTGTTAAAGAAAGTCCTAAAGTCCAAGCAGCTCCACCCAAGTCACCCAAAACTGAATCCGAGAGGCTGGAAGAGACTATGTCTGTGCGAGAACTTATGAGAGCTTTCCAGACAGGGCAGGACCCGTCAAAGAGAAAGTCAGGCCTTTTTGAGCACAAGGTGCCCACATCTAAAACAGAGACCTCGCATACACGCACCGCCAAATCCCATTCCGTTCATGCCAAAACAATCACACAAACCACGACAACTCTATATTCTCAGACACAGGAGATATCCTTGGACGCCCAAGGGCAGGACAAATCGTGCAAAGAGAGAGACTTGCAAATCAGCCCGGACAGGAAGCACTCCACTGACTTTAGTGCAGAAATAAAAGCAGAGCTAGAAGACAACACTGAATATCAGCAGTTTAGGAAGACTTCAGTCGGAGGGCAGGAAGTTTGCACCTCAGCAGCTGCAGACTCTGACCTTGCCACACAGCCAGGCCTCTCCATTGTCTTGTCGCCTGACGTGGCCAAAGAAGAGGCATTTCTCCCTGACCGTGGCGTTCAGAATGGCGCCCTTGATGACAGTTCTGACAGCCTCAAGCATGAGGGAGCCGCCGACTCCCCCAGCATCAGTTTAGGTGACGGTACCCCTCAGTTGAGCTCAGAGGAGAGCTACAAGCATGAAGGCTTAGCAGAGACCCCAGAAACGAGTCCCGAAGGCCTAGTCTTCTCACCCAAGAAGACTGACCAGCCGATAATTGAGAGGGCGGCAAAAAATGCAGCGGCTCTGCATGCAAAATGTGATGAGAGGGCTGAGGTGCTTACAACTCAACAGAAGGAGGGGGAGGTGAAGGACAGTGCCCCCAAAGATAAGTCTGAAAGCGTAGCCATGGAATCCACTACCAGAGACTCTGGGATTGATGGTGATCGTTCGACGGAAATGACCCTGCCCACCTCCCCCACGGACGAGCCGGATGATCAGAGCACAAGTGAGTCTGTGTCCGGATTCAAGGGTGAGGCGATATTCTTTGGGGATGAGCATGTTGACAGTGAAAGTGTTTCAGCTTCCCGTAATCTGCCTAAAGCCCAGTTGCTCTCAAAGAGGATCCCTCACACTGTAGACACCTTCGTTAGTGATGAGGTAGCTGTAGATGGTCCGGCATCGCCGGCGTCCGCTTGCTCGATGGCCGAGAAAGCAACCGCGTACAGCCACGGTACGTTAGACCTACCCATCAGACAGCAAGATTCCGAGGCCCTCAGCCCCTTAGCCGACGATTCTCTGCCGATAAGTCACAAGGACTCTTTGGAAGATAGTCCGCTCATGGACGATAACTCCTCCCATAAAACCCCTGACTCCATCGAACCGAGCCCCACAAAGGAGTCCCCCTGTCGTGACTCATTAGAGAGCAGTCCCGTAGAACAGAAAGCAAACGCAGGCTTCCCTCCGGTCGAAGAGCAGTCCGGGGTGGCCACTGGACATCTTTTGCCCACTAAGACTGATTTGCCCCCTGACCCCACACGCAGTAGGCTCCTCAGAGACCAAGAGGGCAGTGTGGATGATGACAGTTTCGAGCAGACGTCCCAGATAGAAAGTTCGGGTAAGAGTCCCCTTTCACCAGACACCCCTAGCTCTGAGGAGGTAAGTTATGAGGTCAACCCAAAAATTCCGGACCTTCAGACCCTTTCACTGCCATCAAAGCCGTTCGTCATCCCGGAAGATGCAGAGGAAGATGATTCCGAAAGTAGCGAGCCTCAAAAGAAATTCACCCCAGAGGAAGAGATGTTTAAAATGGCTGCAAAAATTAAAACCTTTGATGAAATGGAACAGGATGCCAAAAGTAAACAAGACGGTAGAAAAGTTATCAAAGCCTCTGACCCCTCAGTAGCTTCTGAGACTGGAGGTGATAGATTCCAGCCAATAAGCATAGAGCCCCCAAATGAGGGAGCCTCAGAGAGTGAGCGTGAGCTTACCAGGTCCAAACAGGACTCAGAATTAGCTCTTTCTGTTGAACCCATTATTAAAGTACAACCTCCCTCTCCTTTTCCAGCAGGTGTGCATGACAGCCCTTTTGTGACTGAAGAAGTCTGCCAAGCAGCTACCAGCAGCAAAGCAGGGGGAAAAGAAGCCAAGGGGGGACCTCAATCTGTCTCAGAACATTCCTCAACCGCCTGGCATGCTTCAGACAAGCCAGATGATAAGTCATACGTAGAAAAAGACAAATCTGTTTCCAACAGAGGGCCTACCACTGACTGCGCAGAATGGTCACACACGCCACCGTCTGTGGAGATTCGAGTTGAGAAAAAACAGAGCCACTCGCAGTCAGCCCTCACGACCTCCTCCCGCACTGACGGGGCAGCAAACATAACTGACGAACAGAAGGAAGAGTGCCTGAAAAAGCTGAGGGGAATCAAAGAGGATTCTGGGGGAGGAAAGGCTGCGGAGGCAGATGGCACACAGACTCGTGCAGGTGTAGATAGCCGGGCTGGAAAGAATGTGACGGATGAAGTGAAGGGAGATCACCTGAGTCACTTTGAGGTTACAGACGTAGATAAAACTTCCTCTTCTTCTCCTCTCCCGGTTAGTGCGGGACAGGAACGGGATGTGTTCAAACCTGAAATCTGCATTTATGATGACACGGAAGAAGATGAAGAAGAAGACGACCTGAAGGCACTTACCCCAAAAACTGAGTCAAAGGGGGTCACGGCCAGGGTAGAGAGAGAGTCTGACCCCTGGAGCGCCATTCGGGAGGACGACGATGCCTTTGCGGCACGAGTGAAGGAAGAAGAGCAGAAGATCCTGGGTTTAATGGTGGATCGGCAGTCCCAGGGCCCCACGCCAGACACCACCCCTGGGAGAACACCCACAGAAGAGGGAACACCGACGGGCGAATCAAACCCTTTTTTGTTCCAGGAGGGAAAGCTGTTTGAGATGACACGAAGTGGTGCGATTGACATGACCAAGAGGAACTATGAGGAAGAAGGCTTTGCCTTTTTCCAACTTGGGGAGCAGCCGATAGAGGAGGTTGTAGACGAGGCTAGAGAAGATGGCGAGGCCACTGAAGCAGAACAGACAGTTGCCACCAATCTGTCCTTGCAGATCAAGGCTGATGAAGGCCAGGAAGGGGCAAAAGATGCAACCAAACCCTCTTCCCAGACATCAGCCTTGACAGAAGAGGATCAGATGGTGAGCACAGCTACTTCTGCCACAATTTCAGAGGCAAAGTCTCGAATCCCCATTAAAATGGGAGTTTCAGCTTCGGCTAAGCCCACAAAGAAAGACACCCAGGTAGAGGAAGAGGCAGAAATTGACATGGACAAAGGTACTGGGGATAGCCCTACAGGGGTCGACCTTTCTTCCCCAGAGCCAGTGGTAGCTAGCATCCAGACTGCCTTCTCGACCATCACCAGGTCTGTTTACTCCGAGCAGGAGGCAGAGTCATCTGACTCCTCTCCGGAAGACCAGCATTCAGTTATTGAGCTCCCTAAGGAGACTACAGCGCCTCTTCCTGGTGGCAAAAAAGTGTCAAAAATCCCCATTAAGCCTGCCTCCCCAGCCCTCCCCCAATCTGCATCACCCTCGTCAGCCACTCTTCACAAGGCTGCCCCCTCAAAGCAGGAGGAAGCCAAGTCCAAATCTAGAATACCAGTCAAAGCCAGCTCGCTTACGCCTGAGCCTGCTGCTGACCCAGTGGTCAGGCGTGCAGAGTCTCTAAAGGACAAAACCTGTAAGATGCCTGTAAAGGTGGAACTGAGGAGCAAGTCTGAGACAGATGCAGGTCCCTCCGGGGATGCCAAATCCAAAAGGTCTTCTGTGGCCAAGAGTTATTGCGAGGGAGAGTCATCGAAAAAGAACACTTGCTCAGAGGGTGACGACACCTCCACCAAGCCAAAGACATTCCACTCCAGGCTACCAGTTTTGAATAAACATGGGCAGCCAATCCACACCTCCACTCCAGCCAAAGAAAACAAAGAGCAGTTCTTTGAGGCTTACAAGCATTCAATTGAGTTTTTTGAGGAAATAAGCGATGAGGCAGCTAAGTTAGTGGAAAGGCTGGCACAGGCCGAGAATGAGCAAGAGGCGGCCGTCTCTGATGATGAGAGCAGTACCTTAGACGCCTCGGTCGTAGAGTGCGAGACTTTTCCCGAAATGCAGTTCCCACTCCCCGAAGACGTCTTTGACATGAGACCCCTCTGGGACGATTCTGTGGAGACACAGATGCAACGAATTCCCAGTGAAAATGCCAGAGGCCAAAGTCAAGGTACCTCTTAGCACACGAGGCTGTCTCTCTCTGTGCCTCTGCACGCTAGCCATTAAAGTGCTGTGTCTCTTTCTCTTCTAGCTAAGGCTTAAGCTTCTTGTGACTGCTTCTGTGCTGTTCTGAGCCGTGTCTGTTTATCGTCTCTTTTCCTTGTATGTGTTTGGAAAATCTCAAGATTGACATAGAGGCTTGTTAAGGAAAGTAATTAAATCATTATTTCTTTCTAGATATTTCAAAACGATTTAAAAAACATTCTACTGTTCTTTTTTTTCTTGTGTATCTTATTTTACTTTGGATTACTTACAAGTAGCACTTGAATGCTGCAAGTATTGAAGTAGTAGACCCTTTGCAAAAAGTACAATTAAAACGGAATTGAGAAACATAGAGTATCTCTTCTTTTAAAGCAACCCAGCCATCTTACTTTGGCTGCACAATTGGCATGGTTTTGCTAAAATGCTGCATTTTACTTTTTGAATGGCATAAGCTATTTTATTAATTCAGCATTTGTTCAAACAAACAATGATTACTTCCATCATTCATTTAAAAGTAGTCAAAACTTTACATTACAGTGGCCTTTGTCCTGTGTAAGTGCATTTGAAAAAGCTTAACTATTATATAATATCCGTAATATGAGTATATATTTTTAATTATCTCTATGCAGTAAGTATTACATAGCAAGAGTACCTAATGCTTAAGATGTACACAATGCTTATACTCTGCTGACATGTGCTTATTATACACATGTTGTGCACAGGGACAAGGTTACAGGAATGTAAAGACTATTTTGTTGTTTATTTATTTTCTATTTTTGGCTGACAGCCACCAAATTATTTGGCTGCATAATGTGCTTAATTGCACATTAACATAAAAGGAAAGCCACCAGAGGTCTTTTTTACCCTCAGCAGAAGATGTTTCCCCCCCCCACAATTTGAAGTTGATCTTTGTGGGAACCCCATGGGTCTGCTGACCTATGACCTGTTCTGTTGTGATGACACTTACAGTAGATCCACAGGAGGAAGCTGAGAGGAGGGAGGAGAGGTTGGCTGTCATTGCTGACCACCTAGGCTTCAGCTGGGCGGGTGAGTTAACCTCCGGATATTTCACCCCACCCCCCCCCTGACTGGCCCACAGTGATAATGTACCACGGATCCTGATTGGTTCAGAGTGATAATTACCACTGGGACCAGTTCAGTCATGATGTCGTTGAACGTGTCTTCATTGGGACTCGCCATTCACCAGAATGGGAGGAGAGCCTCTGCACAGGGTGTGTCAGTCAAGGTATCCAAGCCCAGTGTGACCCCGCCCCACACCATTGACTGAGCCAATGCGCCGTGTGAGGGTGACCCTGGAAAATAGTAAAACAGAAAGCTCTTACTGTCCTGAACAGAGCGTCTGACACAATTACATTACATTATTGGCATTTGGCAGACGCTCTTATCCAGAGCGACATACAGTTGATTAGACTAAGCAGGAGACAATCCTCCCCTGGAGCAATGCAAGGTTAAGGGCCTTGCTGAAGGGCCCAACAGCTGTGCGGATCTTATTGTTGCTACACCGGGATTAGAACCGCCGACCTTGCGTGTCCCAGTCATTTACCTTAACCACTACGCTACAGGCCGCCCCAATTGCGCAATTGCACAATTGCCCACTGCCCACTGTTTTGAGGCACCAACTATACCCGATAGTACAGTTGGTTTATATACATTCCAAAAAATGTCCTTACCATCTCTAGTGTCATTATTATAGACACGTATTGTGCATATAAATATAAACATTCATAACAAAAGTATTATATTATAGACCACAGCATTTTTGACTATTAAATGCAACATTGACGGTGTAACGGAATAGAATGATCTGCTGTTCTAGTATGCACATTTTATCATCCCTGACTGCAACACATACCGTATACCTTAAAATCACATGATTCAATTTGGATGGATAAGAGCGTCTGCCAAATACCAATAATGTAATTTAATGTAATTTCCCCCATCATAAACGACGGTCTTGGCTCCAGTTTTGCTCTCACGTTCTCATGGAAATGTAACTAATGGTTATTTTTCTTTATGTAGAGCTGGCCCATGAGCTGGAGTTTAGCGAAGACCAGATCCATCAGATAAGAAGTGAGAACCCGAATTCCTTGCAGGATCAAAGCCACGCCCTGCTGAAGTACTGGATGGAAAGAGAGGGAAAACATGCCACAGGTGGACGTGTTCTTTTGCAAGACTTGAAGTTTTATTTATTTATGATATCCTCCTACAATTATGATTCAGATGATCGTGCCATAAAATTTCCCCCATTTGATATTACAGGAGTTTTCAGAGTGACCTCAGTAACACTTCAGTAGCTCTTAAACTTATTTTCCAGCAAGAGAAGTTATTGTATGGGTACAGTACTATGCGTGTAGTTATTTATCAGCAGTTTCTTTGGGTGATGATGCTAGTCATTAGACTTGTCTTATTATTTGTTTTAAAATGGGCTCAAATAATTTTTCTTACCCACTTCCGTTTGCAAGCAGAGAGCACCCTAATGAAGAGGCTGACGAAGATAAATCGCATGGACATTGTGCACCTCATCCAAACAAAACAAGTCAAGTCCAGTAAAGACCAGTCCTCGAGGACATATGCCGAAATCGAGAAGACCATAGCACTGGACCACAGCGAAGGTGCATTGAGCTGTACTGCAGTGTCTTTCCGTGTTTGTGTATAACCAGATGACCATCTCTCTGCGCTCACCATCTCATACAACCCGTAATATATCAGGCTTAATGTGCGTGGGCATGCGTGTGCAAACATATGTGTGTGTGTCTTGTCTCTCCAGGTTTCTCTGCACTTCATGAGGACTTTGACAGTCCCCGGCCAGCACGGCGCTCTGAGGCATCGCCCAGGCAACCTGGATCTGGGCCCCCCATAGTGTCAGAGGAGGACCTCTCTACCAGCGTCTTCTCCATCCTAGACAGCACGTCCAGGGGAGGCAGCGACCTCTCTGTGACTGAGATCCTGAGGCACACACAGAAGGAGAAGAGAGAGGCCGACCTGCAGACACAGTATGTAAAAGTCATGGCTCAGTTTTCACATTTCAGCCTTTGAAGTTCACATAGTCCAAAATAAATGGTCATACTGTATACCCTAATGGTCATATACTCTTCTGTGAGCATTTACTTTGAAGGCCAGGAGACACATCTTCAGAACAGAGCCATAAAAATATAACCACTTTGAACAGATTAAATTACAAAAAGCACTGATTCACAGATTTTTGTATGATGTATTTCATTTTAACATGATTATTTTCAATCATTTTAACATTACTTTGTGTGTTTGGAATTGAGAATGAGTACCAAAATTCTAAAAAGATATCCCTTGTGTAAGATATGTACCACAGCGGATGGTCACTCACTACTCCGTGGTGTTCAAGCACAGTAACTCTGTAACATTTGTTTTCAGTGCATCACCTGGTGCATCCAAGACTGTATCTGAGAAGGCAGGAGCAGCCAAGGTGCCCGTTGGTTCTTGGAAACACGTAAGTCCTTTCTTCACATTGTACACGACTGTGCCCCAGAGCCTCCAGGCCCAGGCAAGAGACCCTGTGTACAATGGGAAACCTTCCCTCAAAGAGCCAGCAGAGGGCAGCACCATGCCGTCACAGCCTGATTCTGTTGAACCTGCTGAAGTCATTGCTCAAGATGACACTCAGCTGGACCGTGTGTCCCCCGGGCTCCCAGAAGCCATGGCTGGTGAGGCTAAGTTGTCACCAGGCGACAGTGAGAATGAGCCCATATTTATCAGGGACTTTGGGGGCAGCCTGTCGGAGTGTGACCAGGCTGAGCCGGACTTCAACGAGCTGTCGGTGGAGTTGAAAGAGGCTCCACAGGACCGTACCTATGTCTCGACGGCGTCCCTCACCATGACCCCTGTTTCTCAGCACAGGTTGCTCGAAAAAATTACTCTCATAACTGATGAAGGTCTTGCACCGCCACCAGAGTCAACTCAGGATGACCAGGCAGCAGCTGAAACTAGCCGAAGGCATTGGTTGACTCAACAGCACATTGATGCGATATCCGAGAAGTTCTACAGAGCCTTGTTTGGTTACGATGTGGTCCTACTTGAGTCCACTGCTGAGGACGTGGGTCGAATATCACCAGCCCCTAATGAGGAACACAAAGAACTTGGCTACTGCGACAGGAGGATGCCCTCTGAACTGGGGGAAATTAGCAGAACATTCCAGGCCATGGCCATTCACGATGATGAATCGCTGTCTTCCACAAGTGTATTCGATGTGGATGAAGCCAGGCTGAAACTAGCTCAGGATACACATGAGCTTCCCATCACACCCACCTTCAGCCAAGAGCATCATGGTTCACCTGTCTGGGCAGATGAGCCAGCCTCACCTGAATTAAACCAAAGTACCTGCCATTTTCCTTCGACATCGCAAGGATTTGGAGAGGCACTACCTAGCGCACCACATACTCCCATGGTATGTGGATCTCAAAAAGAACCAAAAGTGGTCGCTACTCCTGAATTTGCTCAGGTGTCACATGACTCTCTGGCAGTACCTCCAGACTTTGAATGTAGAGCCCCATCACCAAACTTGATAATACCCCTTCCAGAGCACAGTCGTGACTTATCCGTGCCAGTAATTCAGCACAGACCACTGTCACCTTCTGCAGCTACCCCACCAGTTTTAGAGTATAGACCAGCAACACCTGAATCTATTTTGTCCGGGCGTCTGTCACCTGACTCACTCCTGGAATATACCCCTGAACTCACTGTGTTAATAAGTGAATATAGACCAACATCGCCTGCATCAGTAAAGTCAGTGGATGAGAATAGATCTCTGTCGCCAGACTCTCCCGTACCTGGATATCAGCCTTCAACACCTGAGTCATCAATCGTCTGGTCTGAAAGTAGAGCCTCCTCACCTCAATCAGAAGGGTCGGTGACAGAATACAGTTATCTCTCGCCTGATTCACCTGTACCTCAGTACAGACCACCAACACCCGTACCACCTGTAGTTATGTACGAAACACCTGAGGAAACGACAGCTGTCTTCAGTTATGGGGCCTTACCATATTTCGCTGCAGAAAAAGGATATAGACCTACATCGGCTGAATCGATGACATCGGAAACTGAATGCAGGGCTGTAGCACCTGAAGTAACTTTGTTAGACTTGGATCATAGACCAGTATCACCTGAATCGGTAATGTCTGAAACTGAATATAGGTCAATAACTCCTGAATCAATTACATTTGAAATGGAATACACAGATAGAACACAATCACCAGAATCGATTACAGGAGAAGTATTAATATTTGCTGACACAATACAATTTGAAACTGAAGACAGAGCACTGTCACCTGAATCAGCGATGCTAATGACCGATATTAGACCATCATCTCCTGAGTCAATATCATCTGTTCATGAATACAGGTTACTATCCCCTGACTCTCCCATACCTCAGTATGGACAAGCAATCCCCCAATTTGTATCAGTGAGGGCAGGACGTAGGTCATCGTCACCCATGTCAGTCACATCAGACATTGAGTATGACTCTCCAACATCTGAATTCTTTGTTATGGAAAGCAGGTCGTCATCACCCGAGTCCGCCGTATCCATAAATGAATTCAGATCACTGTCGCCTGACTCGCCTATACCTCAATATAGGCCATTGCTACCATTTTATATATCAGGATATCGATCATCATCACCTGAGTCAATGGCATCCGACACAGAGTATACACCATTACTTTCAGAGTTGTTAGCTACTGAATACAGACCATCCTCGCCTGAATCAGTATGTTCTGAAATTGAATGTGTAGTACTGTCGGTAGAAAGAATAGTTGATGAAAATGAGCCACAGGTGGCAGAAATAAACAGAACAGAAATTGAATGCAAAACAATAGAACCAATAGAACCTGAATCTGCGGTCTTAGTAAGTGAATATATATCCCCATTAACTCAGCAACCGGCAGCTCTACAGGAGCAAAGCAAATCAAATGAATTACCAAGACCATCTCCTGAACAGGTTGAGTTAGCCTCTGAATTAGTTACCCCAGGGCAAGATTATAGAATACTGACACCAGAATCTCCTTTACCAGTAACTGAGTGGAAACCAACTTTTACACCAGATCCTGAGTATAAACCATTTAAGACTGCACTGATTACCTTGGAACAGGAATATGGACTAACAACGCTCGAGTTACAATCAGTCCCTGACATCATGCATGAACATACTGCATCAGTATCTGAATATACACCACCAATTATTTCTGAATCTGAAGATATACCAATGTCAGTGGAATCAGTGGTTTGTGATGATAAATCACCCGTTGTAGAATTAAACCGATCAGAAACTGAATTTAAATCAGTAATACCTGAATGTACCGTGTTAGCGAGCGAGTCTAGACCCTCAGTACCTGAACCGGCACTAGCTGTACCTGTGAATAGGGAATCAGTTGATGAATTGCAAGGGCCACCAGCTGAACAGACTGATTCAGCCCCTGAATCTGCTACGCCAGTGCAAGAAAATAGACAATTAACCCTGGAATCTCTAATATCAGAAACTGAATGTAAATCAACTCTTACACAAGATACTGAAAGTAAACAACTAAAATCTGCACTGTCTACCACAGCACAGGAATATACACTAACAACATGCAAATTATCATCACTCCCTGAAGTCATACAGTTAACAATTGAACATACTACATCAGTAAATGAATATACACCACCTGACTCCGTTATTTCTAAAACAGAAGGTATACCAACATCAGTGGAAACAGTGATTACTGAAAATAAACCAGCATTGGTGGAATTGGGCAGAATAGAAACAGAATTTAAATCGACAGAGTCTGAATTTTCGGTGTTAGTAAGTGAGTGTGGACTCTCGATACCTGAACCAGGACCATCTGTACTTGAACAGAGCAAGTCAGTTGCTAATTTACCAAGGCCATCTCCTGGATATGTTGTGTTACCCTTAGAGTCAAGCCTCCCAGTGCTAGAATGTAGACCGGTAACACCAGAATCTCCTGCGCAAGTGACTGAATATAAACAAATAAACTCTGCCCTGTCTACCTTTGTAAAGGAAAGTGGACAAACACCTGAGTTGCCGTCAGTCTGTGAGGTTGTACAGTTAATACCTGAACATACTGCGTTGGTCACTGAATATACACCACCAGAGGATATACCAGTGTCTGTCGAAACAGTGGTTTGTGATAGTGCATCACCTTCAGTAGAATTAAACAAACCAGAAACTGCATTTAAATCAGTAAAACCTGAATTTGCAGTGTTAGTGAGTGAGTCTAGACCCTCATTACCTGAATCAGCAGCACCTATACCTGAACATAGGGAATCAGCTGTTGAATTGCAATGGCCACCTACTGAACAGACTGATTTAGCTGCTGATTCAGTTGTACCAGTGCCAGAAACTGAACAATTTACACTGGAATCTCTAATACCAGAAATTGAATGTGAGCCGACTCTTACACCAGATACTGAAAGCAAACCAGTATTTCAAGAACTGCCTACAAGAGCAGTGGACCACAGACTAACACCTGAGTTACCATCTGTCCCTGAATTCATACCGTTAAAACCGGAAAATACAATATCAGTAACTGAATACACGCCTCCTGAGTCTGTAAGCTCTGAAACAGAAGATAGTCCAGGGGCAGCGGTGATAATGATTAGTGATAATAAACCATCAGCAGCGGAATTGGAAAGAATGGAAACTGAATGCAAAACAATAGATCCTGAATCTGCATTTTTAGTAAGTGAACATAAACCCCCATCAACTGAACAAGCACCATCTCTACCTGAGCGAAGCAAACCAGTTGCTGAATTGGCAAGATCATCTCCTGAACATATTGCAGTAGCCTCTGTGTCAGTTACTCCAGGACAGCAGGATAGGAAACTAACACCTGAATCTCATATAGCAGTAACTGAATGTGAATCAACTCTTACACCTGATGCTGGAGGTAAACTGATAAATCCGGAACTGCGTACAACACCTGAGGAATATAGATTAACAACGTGGAAGTTATCATCACTCCCTGAAGTCGTGCATTTAATGCCTGAACATACTACATCGGCAACTGAATATAAACCACCCGAGTCAATAACTTCTGAAACAGAAGATACACTGGTCTCAGTGCAAATGGTGGTTAGTGACAATAAGCCAGCATGGGAATCGATAGAAACAGCACTTAATGAAAATGAGCCACAATTAAAAGAGATAAACCAAGCAGAATTTGAATGTCAAACAATAGGACATAGACCCCAGTCACCTGAACAAGCACCATCTGGCGGTACTCCAGAACATGGGGAATTAGTTGCTGAATTACCAAGGCCACCTGAACATTCAACATTAGCCCCTGGATCAGCTCAAATAGCACCAGAACATACACCATTAGCAGCAGAATCACTGACATTGACAAGGGAATATCGCCCACCATCTTATGAAGGGGTTACATCAGTTCCTGATGATGGGATGGTGTACAGAGCCTTTCCCGGGAAGCTCATTTGCCAGGTTCATGACCCACAATACAAAGGGGAAAGGCTCTGTGGTGAGCCAGCTGTCTTTCTGGACACATGTAGCAGTGTGGATTTCACACAGCTGTGCCCTAATGCACAGGTATCTGTTCAAGATAACCTGCAGAGCAGCGCTGAGGCCAACTCGCTGTTTCAAAGTTTACCTTGTGATGAGGCAGAACCACTCGTAACCAACGGAACACAATCAGATGACCATGACCATGGGCTCATATATGCTGGATGTAGACCACTTTCTCCTGAATCATTAACCTCGGAGACAGAGACAGAATATAGACCACTTTCACCAGAGTCAGAAATGTTTTTTGATATAAGGCCACCATCCCCTGAATCAGAAACATCAGTAGATGAATACAGGTCATTATCACCTGACTCTCTAGTACCTGAAAACAGACCCTCAACACCTGAATCAGAAATCCTTTGGACTGATTGTAGAATGTCCTCACCTGAATCCCTAGAGTCATTAACAGAACATAGACCTCTCTCACCTGACTCACCTATACAGGAATATAATGCTCCATCACCTGTACCACTAATAATGGATTATACAAAAACAGAAATGGCTAGATATGTCACAGAATATAGAGCCTTAGCTGATTCAGCTGCACCAGTAGCTGAATATAGACCAGCTTCACCTGAATCAGTGACATTTGAAACTGAACATAGATCCATAACCCCTGAATCATTGACATTCAATATCATATACACAGACAGACCGGTATCACCAGAATCAATTATGGAAGACATAATGACACCGACTGAATTAATACCATTTGATTATGAAGATCGACCATTGTCACCAGAGTCGATAGCATCAGAAAGTGAAGACAGAGCACTATCACCTGAATCTATACCTGAGTACAGACCACTGTCACCTGAATCAGCAATGCTAATGACTGATATTAGACCATCATCTCCTGAGTCAATATCATCTATAGATGAATACAGGTCACTGTCCCCTGACTCTCCCACACCTCACTATGGACAAGCAATCCCTCAGTTTGTATCATTGAGAGCAGGACTTGGGGCATCGCCCGTGTCAATAACATCAGACACTGAATATGACTCTGCTCTATCTGAGTTCTCTGATTTGGAAAGCAGACCGTCATCACCCGAGTCCGCCGTATCCATAAATGAATTTAGATCGCTGTCACCTGACTCACCTATACCTCAATATAGACCATGGCTACCATTTTATATATCAGGATATCGATCGTCATCGCCTGAATCAACGGCATCCGATTTGGAGTATACACCATTACTTTCAGAGTTGTTAGCTACTGAATACAGACCATCCTCGCCTGAATCAGTGTGTTCTGAAATTGAATGTGTAGTACTGTCGGTAGAAAGAATAGTTGATGAAAATGAGCCACAGGTGGCAGAAATAAACAGAACAGAAATTGAATGCAAAACAATAGAACCAATAGAACCTGAATCTGCGGTCTTAGTAAGTGAATATATATCCCCATTAACTCAGCAACCGGCAGCTCTACAGGAGCAAAGCAAATCAAATGAATTACCCAGACCATCTCCTGAACATCTTCAGTTAGCCTCTGAGCTAGTTTCCCCAGGACAAGAATATAGAATATTAGCACCAGAATATCAAATGCCAGTAACTGAGCGGAAACCAACTTTTACACCAGATACTGAATATAAACCATTTAAACCTGCACTGCATACCTTGGAACAGGAATATGACCTAACATCACTTGAATTACCATCAGTCCTTGAAGTCATGCAGTTAACAGCTGAACATAGTATGTTAGTAACTGAATATACACTGACTGAATCAGTTAGTCCTGAAACAAATGGTATACCACGCCAACCGGAAAATAGCAGGTTAACCCCTGAAACAACTACATCAGTACCAGAAAATAGACAATTAACCCTGGAATCTTCAATACGACAAACTGAATGTGAACCAACTCTCACTCCGTATCCTGTCCCGACAGAAGTCATACATTTAACACCTGAACATACTGCATCAGAAACTGAATATATACCACCTGAGGCTGTAATCTATGAATCTGAAGATATACCAGTATCAATGGAGACAGTGGCTAATAAACAATGCTTAGAGGAATTAAACAAACCAGAGACTGAATGCAAATCAGTAGAACATGAACCTTCATTGTCAGTAAGTGAACATAAACCCCCATCACCTCATCACACACTGTTTTTACCTGGACTTAAAAAATCAGTTGCTAAATTACAAATGTCATCTCCTGAAGATGGCCTGACCTCTGCATCAATTACATCAGTACTGGAACCTGCAGGGTCTATCATGGGACAGGAATATAGCCTAACTACACCCGAGTTAACATCAATTCCTGAAGACATACAGTTATCACCTAAACATACTACATCAGTTATTGAATATACAACACCTGTGTCAGTAACTTCTCAAACTGAGGATCTATTCACGTCCTTGGAAATGGTGATTAGTGAAAGTAAGGGACTGTTAGCAGAATTACACGGGACAGAATCTGAATTTAAATCAGCAGAACCTGAATCCTTAGTGTTGGTAAGAGAGAAAAAACCCACAATACATGAACCAGCGCCAACTGAACAAAGCAAATCATCTCCTGAATTAGCTGCACATGCATTAGTTCCTACATGTAGACCCTCAACACATGAAACCATTATCTCGGCACCGGTGCACAAACCTGAAGAACATGGTGTTACTGTAAAGGCGTATAGCCCGGAAACCAGTGAGGTAGCTACATTAATTCCTGATTACAATCAGTTGCACAAAACAATGACACGAAAGCTAATCTCCCAGCAATATGACCCACAGTACAAAGGAAAAACTGTAAGGTTTAAAGCAGGTGTCTTTCCTAAATTCAGTCAAGCTTCTACAACGTCCAGTCCATGGATACCTGAAAAGACAGAAAGAACCCAGGAATGTAGTCAAAGCCTACTTGCATCTGCTGTACCAGTAATGGAAATTGATGATGGGGCTACGAAGCCTATAGAGGTGAGGAGTTCACTCTCAGAAGTACTCAAGCCGACTGAGCCCAAAACTCAATATGCTGCAACAGCACAATCCCTGCTAATGGACTCTAGCCCAACTGTTCCCGGCCTATTGGATAAAACTCTCCTTGAACCCACTCAATTAACTGAAACTAAGACCGTAATACAACAGGTGCATAAAGACGACATGAAACGGTCTGAACCTGAATTAGCCAGTGAAGCCAAGTTAAGTCCACGTGGAGACCAGTCAAGGTCAAAAGGGTTAGACGAGAGTGGTCTGGAGTCATGTCATGTGGCACCTGAACAAAATAGCACACCATATGAGCTTGGTCAACATTCTTCCACCTCAAGTAAAACCACCACCGCACTTCCCAAGCACCAGGATGTGTCGCCAGAGTCAGCAGCAGAATTACCCGCTGGTGGGACTCCCTCAGCTCCCCTTCTGATTGAGTCTCAGTCTGAGCCGAGCCTAGGAACCCTCGCATTCCCCAAAGCTGTCGAGATTGGTGTTGAGGTATTTGAGCCCCCTTCCAAGGATACAGCTACATCCGCGGAAACCCTGACGGCAAATACCGCTGTAGGACAAGTTTCAGGACTAAAGGATCCAGATCTCCCTGTATCAGGAGAAGTGGCCCCTTACTCCCACATTGGTACTCTAACAAGTCAAGAGGGACCAATGAGGGTAAGAGTTAGCATGAACCTGAGTCCTGGATGGGTTTTTTTTTCTAACCTGCAACTGCACTACACGTTTCACTAATGTGTTTGCAAGGATCTCCACTGTGGCCTGTTTGCTTAAGTACAATGTGCCGGTTTGCAGGGCCATTTTACTCACTAGATTAACTGAGACAGTAGTGTTGGCACCAGAAAACTGAAGCGAATAACATTGTTGTGTCCAAATATGCTTTGGTTGCATAAACAATGAATGAACTCTTGCTTGGCCTAATGTTGCATATTTTCCAACCTTTGGAGTGTTCTTCTGTTATTTTGTGGATGACCTCTGGACTTGTGCGCAGCATGTGACTTGTGGGGTGCTCTTTGATATGTATGAATCTGTTGTTTTCAATGCTCTCCGATTCATTGATCTGTGATGCAGATGTCCTCACTCTTAGTCCTGGAGGGTCTAAGAGGTTTGAGGTTAACAGATCACCTGTTAGTTAACATCACAGATTTTTCAGGTTGTTTATTTCACAGGGAATTTGTATTTAGCCATTTTCATGATTTCTTTTTCAGGTTTCGCAAGAATCATCCATGGAAAAGCAATTAATGTCACCAGATTCAGTGCACTTAGATGTTGGGTTGGAAAAAATGACAACCGATTTTGAAAAGATACAGGATCAATTACATCCTTCATCCTCTGTCTTAGTTGAAACTCCGGCTCAGTCAGAGCAACAGTCAGTGTGGTCATCAGAACTGAGGCAAGGCTCCCATTATTTTAGTCAAATACCCTCTGAAATAAAGGCAACTACTTTAGAAACTTCACCAGTTTCACCTGGATCCATTACACCACCTCCTGGGGTGAGTGCACCATCATTTGTGTGCAGTGAATCTCCATGTCAGATCACAACAGAATTCCTCAGTGCTGCACCAGAACAGGTCAGAACTTTTGAGTCCTCTCTGCTGTACTCTATATCACATGATTCACAACTCAAGTCAAGTCCTCGGTCTCCCGAGCTTGTTGGATTCCTGAAAACACCCACAGAATCAGGTCCTGTTTCTCCTGACCCTAAGAAAACACCAGATGTGGGTCCTGTTTCTTGTGAATCTCAGAAAACACCATCAGAAGCAGGTCCTACTTCTCCTGAATGTCAGAAAGCACCATTAGAATTGGGTTCTGATTCTCATGAACTTATCAGGCCTTCGGAAATACCATCGGAATCAAGTCCCGTGTCTCCTGAATTTAGGATAACTCCTTCTAAATCACATGTGGAAATATCTGCGCCTGTACATTTCAGCTTACCCAGCACAGTCACATCTTTCTGCACACATAGGGAGATAAAGCCTAATTTACATGGATCTTTATCTCCAGGCACTCCAAAATCACCAGTTTCTCACAAAGAACAATTTGATCCAAGTCCAACTTTACCCACTTCGGAGGGAACAGAACCACAGTCGCCTGAACCGCGTGAAGGTCTTATGGGAAATTTGTCAGAATTTGACAAAACATCTCATGTTTTAGCCCTGCTACACACAACCCACCCAACTCAGTCAGCAGGCCTGGGTCAAACTACCCAGGATATCGATAAGAGACCTTCTGAAAAGACACCTTCAGATACAAGTGAGACATCACACGTTTTTATCAAATCAGCCATACTGTCAATTGTGTCTGAGGAAGGTAAAGCCACTCTAATCCACCAAGTGAGTCAAGTGTCTGCTTCCAAGGACACATCAATGCTACAAGAATCAATTTCAACTTCCCCTGATATCTCTGAAATATGCCCTGAAGATCTTCCATCAGTGGCTCCAGTAGTGGATAAGTTAGAGCCTGGAATAACTATCCAGAAGCCTTGCAAATCATCCTCTGGGTCCGCCATGTTATATTCACCTGAACTGGAAATAAGTTACCCTGAATTGATACAAGTTTTTGCTGGATCCAAATCCTCAGAGGGAGAGCATGAATTGAAAGCCTGGGACGCTGAAGCCATTGAGAAATCAGACTCGGGGACTAGGCTGAATGATAAGGACTCTGCCAGTGTCAGAAAAGAAGAGGCCCTTCCCAAGATAGAGTCTACTGAGGACTCTCCAGTACAGAAGCCCGAAGTCACACATGTCTGTGAAGACTCAGATGCAGAGTACTTCGACTGCAGACAGGGGCTGTCTGACTTCTCAGAGACCGAAACAGAAGAACCGAGAGATGCACTCGACATCACCCATCGGAGTGAGGTGCTGTCACCTCACCATAGCACTCATTTTAAGCACACAATTCAAGTCCCAGAACTCACGATATTTGACTTGCAGCCAGCCGAAGACAGAAGGCGCCTCCTCTCTACAGGGAGTGAGGAGTACACCGGCTCACCTATTGTTTTCGAACCAGACGAGGCGGTTTCAGATGGGCAAGAGGAGGAATCCCAGCCCTCCTACGGGGATGTTGTTTCTATTTTACAGTCCCTGGAAGAACTTCCTTCTAGGGCCACATATGAGGATGATGAAGACTCTTTAGGGAGGGTAAGAGTTTGAGCATGAGCCCTTATTCCAACCCCCCCAAAATCCACCCCTTGCCCAGTTTGATTCAGCTTGCCTGGTGTACACAGCTTTGATACAGGGGTGTTCTGTCCAACCCAAATACATTCCGCCTCTTTTTCTTAACCTTCCCGATTGCAGCAGGTTTAAATGGATTTTCTATATTTTACAACTGCATGGCTGCAATAAACCAATCTTTACTATGTTGTTGGCTGTTAATTTAAATGCACAAATGACATAATCCATAACCACGAATGTAGCAGCATGGTGTGTCAAGCCCAATTTGCTGGATGGGATGTTCTAAACTCAAATAAATGTATTGGACCCTGCATGGTTTCCCGCACTCCAGAAGAAGCCAGCAACTTGAATTATGGGGCTACTTTTTTTTTGAGCCGGAAGTTTGCCTTCTGATGGAGACTGGAAGTAGGCACTCAGGAAATAGTTGACCAGAATGTCCATTTGTTTCTTTGGCTTATATTCCTCAATGCAACTGTCTCCAAACTTTGCCCTGGTGGTGACCACAAGCCTCCTCCTGGTTTTCAGATCATCTTCAAATCATCAGTGCCTTACTTCATGTATCAGAACACAACTTTTTATTGTGCAGATGTTTGAATCACACAGTGATTCTCAATAACATCTTATTAGTCAGTATGCTGCACCGAGAACCTTGTGCTTGTGTTTGTCCTCTTGAAACAAACACAAGTTTGTCATGCAAACCTGATTTTGAATTTCTAGGACTGAGGTTGGTGACTTGTAATACTGCTCATCTCTCATTGTCGTCAATCATATTGTTCATAATTCCAGTAATGAGTTTCCAAATGAAAAATAAAATAATAAAATATGTCTTTACGTACTGTGCTTTCTAAAAATGGATCGGTATATATTATAGGAACACAATTGTAGTTTAGGACTGTTGTTGAATAACTTTGATAGTGTCTTTGAGAGTGAGAATCATTTTCAGAGCATTATGGGTTGCTTTTGATAATGATACCAATTATTCTGCTTATAATGGATATCCTTGTGACATGGGCTCATATTATTCATGTTCTTTTCCTCATCCTCCATCACGTCTTTGTCTCTCATCTTTTTGATATTTGTACGGCCAGCACTGGTCAATCTATCACTGCCTTTTAAAACTATAAGGTGCTTTGAAAACCACTGTGGATGCTTGGCTTGAGTCCAATTAGAAACTGAATTATCCTCTCATATTTTGAAAGAAGGAGAGAAAATGAGAGACAGAGAGAGAGAAGTGAAAAAGATAAGCATGGCATGGCCTGTTGCTTTTCATAAACTCAGATTGAACCGTACTGTAATGACTCCTGTGTAAGCTGTTTCATACCTGCGATGCCTCTCTGCTACCTCCTAGGAGATAGCAGAGGAGTTAGGTTTGCTGTCGGATAGTTCAGAAGAGGAGGTGTTGACCACTAGGGTGGTCCGACGAAGAGTGATCATCCAGGTACTCTTGTCAGGGGGCCCGATACCGCATGTGGGCTTTGCTTTGACCTGATTGGAGCACATTTTCCTGTGAGTGACGTGCTCCACAACTAACCATGGACTGACTTTTAGGTTAGGTGAAACCTCGTTTGTGCTGCACAGCAATTTGACATTTAGTTGAGCAACACAGAGGGTGGTTTCAGTCCCTTTTTCTGAAGTATGGTAAGGTGAAACATATACAACTAACCATGGACTGTGTCCCCTAGTATTTCTCTATAATCCGGCCCTCTAAATGTTCTTGGGCTTATTTTTTGGTCCTTCATTTATGGCCCTCCAGAATGCTTCTCTGCTGTACCATGTTTTGTTTTATTTCCTACTTTTCTTTACTCATGTCATGAGCTTTTAAAAATAGTTTTTGGTTATTTTCTTCACCTGCCATGCCATTTTGTGCAGTGATTACCAATTTGGATGTGTGTGTGTGCTTGGCTGGGTGTGAATTGTCTTTATGTAGTCAAGTCAGCATCTTCACAATGGTGTCTGCGAATATTGCTAATCAGTGTACTGCTAATCGGAATAGCTAAATCGATGAGCTTCTGTATGACAGCATTACACGTGTACGTACATCTGTCCAGATTACAGTAATTTCTGAAATAAATGTTGGTTGTGTTCCCAGTTTCTCAATGCTTGGTTTCTTCATAGATGATGGATGCTCTGATATTACTGTGACAGTGTGTGCAGTGTGTTAATTGTCATATTGGGCATGTGTGTGAGAGTGACTGCATGACTGTGAGTTAACCCTCAGCTTTGTTCTCTACAGGGGGATGACATGCCAGAAATCCTCCCGGAGACCGTGACCGAGGAGCAGTACACTGACGAGCATGGGAACATGGTGGTGAAGAAGGTAATAGCCCCCCTTTTCTCCCACTACCCCTTTATCCATCTCTTCCCTCTCTCCCTCTCTCCATCTCCCTATCTACATTTCTACCTCTGTATCTCTCTCCTTCTATCCCTTTTTCCCTCTGTTCTCCCAATCTCTCCTTCTCTACCTCCTTGCCGCTCTCCTTCTCCCTCTTTCTCTCTCCTCCTCTCCCTCTCCTCCCCACTTCCTTCAGGTGTCAATCTCCAGTCCTGGAGGGCCGCAGTGTCTGCTGGTTTTTGGTGTGTTTCAGCATGAGAGATACATTTCAAAGTCTTTAATTGGCTAAAGAGTCCACACACCTCGTTCTCAAGGCCTTAATTGACAGGTGATTGAAAGGAAACCACAAAAACCAGCAGACACTGCGGCCCCCTGGGAATTCAGTTTGACACCCCTGCCTTAGAGGCTTTCACAGTACATGCAGCACATAACCAGGATGGTAAATGTCAATATCACATCTTCTGGACACACAAAGACAGTACCTCACAATAAAAATTAAAGGGACAGGCACATATTAAGAGCTTCCTGGTTGCACGCCGGGCGGGCACTCCTGGGCTGACCTGTCTGTTTCTCCCTGCCCTCGGCTCAGATCACCCGGAAGGTAATCCGTAAGTACGTGTCGCCTGACGGCGTGGAGCGGGAGGAGGTGATGTCGGAGGGCTCGCACCAGGAGCTGGTCCGCGTGGAGGAGGGCGACGGCTACTCCAAGGTGGTGAAGAGGACGGTGCTGAGGAGCGACGGAGATCGGACGGAGGTGAGTCCCGCAGAACGCTTTGGCTAAAAGCGTCAGACAAATTGCATTACATTACATTATTGGCATTTGGCAGACGCTCTTATCCAGAGCGACGTAGAACAAAGTGCATACCCATAACCAGGGATAAGATAAGGGATAAGAACCCATCCTCGCAATCTCACCCTGTCTGTAGACATCGGGCCATTACAGGCATTCTGTGCCATCTTCCAGCTATAAGAGTCTCTAACCTCCTAACCTCCTCGACCAGAGTTGGTCTCTCCACAAAATGGGGTTTTCTTTCTTGTGCTTCCTCGCTATCTGTATGTTTTGAGAGGAATGCATTTCACTGTCATCCATTTTCTGTCTTGGGTGTGTGTGTACAGTACAGAACCCCTCACATACGAGCTATGTAACAACGATACGTTTGTAGCCTACGACATATGGGGCGACAGGTGGTATGAGCAGTCGTCTGCCAATCAGAGGGCTGCTGGTTCGATCCCACCCTGGGTGTGTCGTAGGGTCCCTGAGCAAGACACCTAACCCCCAAATGCTCCTAACGAACTGGTCGGTGCCTTGCATGGCAGCCAATCGGCGTTGGTGTGCGAGTGTGTGTATGAATGGGTGAACGAGAAGCATCAGTTGTACACCATCAATTTGGATAAAGGGCGCTGTATAAACGCCGACCGTTTACCTGCGCCCCCCGTGACCCCCCAGGTGAGCTTCTCGGAGGCCCTGCCGGTGGGTGCGGCCACGGCCTCGGAGTTCGAGGCGGAGCCCGTGCAGGGACGCAAGGTCAGCAAGGTGGTGAAGACCATGGTGGTGCAGGGCGAGAGGATGGAGAAGCACACGGGCGATCCCGCGCTGGCCGCCGACCTTCCTTCCGCCAAAGACGACTTCCAACAGGTCAGTCATCGCCCCGGCGTCCGCCCGCTCATCCGGAAAATCCGGCCGCTAAGAAATATTCTGCGGCTACGGTAGGGCTGTTACCAGGGCTCGAGGAGTCTACCGAGAGAGAGTCACTATCCTATCCTCTGTAGGCCCTGGTCATGTTCAAAAACAGATGTCTAAGTGTGTCAACTTCCCTCTTCCTCTCCTCATATTCAGGCCTTGCGTTATGCAGGAGGCTTTGGAAAAGTACACCTCCCGCATTTAGTAGAGAAAGAGATTGTGAAGGAGGACGGATCAGTCATCAGAAGGTTTGGGAAATGGCGTGCGGTTTTGGCTCTAACAGAAACGTTCCCCATGGGTCGATAGCATGGTGTGATCTCCCCCCTCTAACACCGTCTCCCTTTGCCTGGCCCCGAAAATAAATAACTTAGAAACACTGTGATAAATTAATGTTCTATGGCTCAAAGCTGTGTGGGGATTAGTGTTAGCTGTTTAATTTATGGTGTAGGAAGCCATGCCCAAAGCTATAACCATCATCATAATGTGCTAATGGTAATGATTATGGCTGCATGAACATTTGTAGCAGCGCACAGTGCATGTAAATGAGGTAAGTTTTCATATGAAGGATTGGGGTTATCATTTGCTCTCTGGTCCAGACAACTATAGAACTGTAAAGAAAAAGTGTTTGTTACATAATCTTCTTCTCATTTACATCAAGTTTTTCCAATCTCTCCCAACAACTTCCCTGATTATTCGTGTTTTCAATGAATTTTCCCCTGGCATTGGCTACCACAGCTGTTTCCTTTTCTGGTGCTGTCCGTCTGGCTTTGCTACTTACTGTCTGTTTATCTGTCCAGGTAGCAGCTCCTCTGTGCTCCCCCTACTGGTAAACCTTTGCTCTTGCACCCTTTTTTGGCCTGCTAAGCAAAACTGAAATTAACTCAGTTTTGACCTACCAACCATAGGCCGATGTGCATATTAAAGGCTATTAAAACTAAATGCACAGTATAAGTAGTGGGTTTGCAGTACATTGGTGGCTCATACTTGTTTGCCATCCAACCCTGAGATTGCCCTGTTCTCCCCCTGAAAAAAGTGTCCCGTTTGATGGCTTCTCTGTCCTTCTTGTGTCCCTTTCCCCCCTGCCCCGCCCTGCCCCGCCCCCGCCCCTCCCCACACCCTGGTGAAACCCCGAAAGGACCCAGATGCGTAAGACGCGCGCCCAGAAGAGGACTGTGGTGCGGGACGGCCGGGGGAAGCAGGTGCACCTGGAGCGGCTGGAGGACGTCCCGGAGTCGCTGCGACCGGACCGCCTCCAGGAGCACCTGCACAGCCTGCTCCGCCGCTTCTGCGCCGAGGAGGAGGACGATCTGGAGGAAGAGGAGGGGAGGAAAGAGTGACCACCCCCCCCCCTTCCCCCGCTACACCGACCCCTTAGCAACCAAACCCCCCCCCCCCCCCCCGCCCCTCTTAGTCTCACACAAGCACCTCCACCCAACGTCCGTGTTCCCATATAAAGACACTGGATTTGTTTTTCTCTCTTGCCTGCAGGGAGAAATTGAACAGCCCCCCCTCCCCCCCTTTTTTTGGCTTTTTAATTTATTTTATTTGAACTTTTTTTGTTTTTATTTCTTTTCGTTTTTTTGTTCCGCTCATCTTGTGACCAAAGATTGCTTCCCTTTCGTTGTTGGGTGATTTGAAAATTTGTAGATATGATATTTTTAGTGTTCGTTTTTTTCCAGGTTTTTTTTTGTTTTTTTGCTCCGTTTTGGTTGCCGTGATGGAAAGAAAACCATGCAAAATCAAGACAAAAACCAACAACAACAACAACATGAAATGTAAAAAAAAAAAGGAAATGAAATTAGCGAGTGGGGGAACCCCAGTAGCCTCATCCACAGGCCTCTTCTTAAGGACTCTTGTAAACACTTGTACATATACTGTAGTGTACGCGCTTGGACTGAAGATAAGGACATGTGTACGACACTGCCTACCATAACTGCACACACCCACACACCTGAGGACAAAAATCACCGAGCACCAGATATACTGTATATTTCCTGAGGTCAAAGGTCAGAGGTCAAGGGCCCTCGGTGTCACTCCGGTCACCGGCGGTGCACAGGGGCGCATTGCAAAAGCATTTAGATCAGGGTAGTCACTGCTGGAGTGCTGTTGCTTGTGGTGTGTATGCTTTTTGGGTGTGGAAACTTGACTGACCCCCATTGAGAGCAACGTTGACGAATGATCACTTCACCGAGAGAGAATGGAAAAGCATTGGAAAGAGAATGTGAATGAACACCATTGTCTGCCATGACCCATTAGCCAGGGCACCGAGGCCCTCGATTCAGAGTCTACACAACACGATTAAAAAAAAAAAAAAAACGACAACAATGTACAAATGTTGATTTCATGTTTACAAAGTTAGGTCACGTAGGTGGCTCAGGTGCAGCCCATTTTAAATCGCATTCGAAGAGAGCTTTGCATACGCATCTTTTCAGTCCAAACTGTATCTGTCTGTCTGTCAGTCTGTCAGTCTGTCTGTGTCTGTCTCTTTCCTCCTGATGCGTGCCATTGTGTCTCCACCTCCCTCTCCTTTCTCTCTGAGCTGCAGCAAGTCTGAGACTGATCCCTCTGTGTGACATCACAGACAGTCTGTGTGTGTGACATCACAGACATCTCCACCAACAGTCTGTGTGTGACATCGCAGACGACATCACCGACAATCTGTGTGTGTGACATCACAGGCATCCTCACCGACAATGTAACCCGCCGTCTGGTTAATGAAAGTAGTTAACGGGAATGTTGTTTTTTCTCTTTTATTGCCCACTGAGCATGTGGCATATATACTGTAGGTGTTGTAATCATGTTCTGGCTTCATAACCTTTGTAGCACTGACTGATCCTTTTCTTTCACCCCAACTCTCTTCTGTTCCTGATTTTGATTTGGTTTGTTCCTTCTCACCCGATGTTTTAAGACTTGAGACTTTCTTTTTTTTCCATATCTTTAAGGGAAACAGCGAATGTGTTTTTTTTTTTTTGGTTTGTTTGTTTTTGGTTTTTTGTGTTGTTTTTGCTGTTTTTTTTTGCTGATGCAAATGAAATCTGTAGAAAAAAATAAATATTTAGAACCACCGGAAAGTGGCATATGATTCTTGGAGAGGTTCGTCACGAAGACCAGCGTCATCGTTAGGTTCCTACTGTAGCAGATGCAGCGGCGTTTGTCAGGGTGTTCGGTCGTTCGTCTTCGAGCGTCTCCCTTGCGGAAATATGCAATCACGTTTACGGCTGATAATTCAGCGTGGACACATTGCTGTCGGTCCACTCCGCCGGTCGAAGCCCTGCTGTCTGTTAAAGTGTCAGGCGGAGAACAGGATGGTGTCATGATGTGAATGCACAGTGGCTTCTGACTTTATCACAGCCAACTTCAGCACACTGCTTCAGCACACTGTTCCAGCATGGAGAGATGCACTGGGACACACTCTGTCTCTTTGGTCTGTGGACCTGGAGCTTAAGTGGAGGATTAGTTATCTTTTTAATCCTCCGTTGCCCTTTAGTTTTTCTGCGGGGAATCCGAGTTGCTCTTTTGCAGTGACGACCTGGGTAGATGGGACAGGCACAGTGTGTGTGTAGGCAGTGTCGGGTTCACCAACATGGGTTAACATGGCCATGTTGGGCAGTAACGATTCATCCGAGCTTGGTGGACATGCCCAGCGAAAGAGCTCCAACCTGGATTGTTATTGCTTGATACATTATTAGCAAAAAGACGAGCCACTATGTTGCTGGGATATTTTGTGTTAATGATACATTTGTAGCAGAGGAATCCATTAACGACAATCATGATGGGGGAGTGTGTTTGGAGTTTTTTTTCTCCAATTTGCTGGATATTCAATAAATTCCAAACACCTTTTATCTAAAATACGACACAGGCACGTTTTCAGAAAGTGCATCGGCGTGTACAGTTGCTTTTATATGTCTTTGAAAAAACAAGTAACGTAAATATATACGGCAATAGGCTCACTTTGAACAATAGCATGATGACCACTGATAACTACTACTACTAGATTTTTATCTTGTAGTAATAACACTGGCAGTCTTTCGTAAAAAAATAAATTAAAAATAATTAAATATGCTTTTATGAACATTCTAGCTGTGGCACACGCTTATGATGCTTTATGATGCTCTGTAGGAAAATACACACATTTTGGTGATTTGACACATGATATCATAAAATACTTATGGCAAAGCAATTCATTTTCTATTGCAGAAATGCTACTTTTGTAAATTGGTGTACTTGTCATTGACGGTTATTTTGGTGTGTAGCCAGGAATAGGTCCTGTGGGAAGAGTGATGGAGGTGGTCCTGGGTTTATTCTGTGACTGGAATCAGGATTTTTGGGAGAGGTTAAAGCTTGTGATACAGTAATATTTTTTTGAAAGCTTTTGACGATTTTCAATCCCTTTTGTAGAATGTCTTGGCTCACTGTCACACTGTTAGATTTGTGATGCATAATTTCAAGATTACGCTGGAAGGTCATTTTTAATCTCGTTCTGTGATTCTTCGACATCACTTACTCTTTGGGGTAATACAGTTTGACAAGGGAAACGCTTTCACAAGTTTTGCGACAGAAAACCCGGCTGAATTTGGCTCAGATAATGTCAGCTGTGCATTCTTTAAAGTGTAACCTGCATTCTCGCCCTGAGCTTCATACAGAAATATGTACTGTACGCATCCAGGCCTTTACATTCAAACATGCATTGGTTTAAAATGAGGGAATCGATTTAGCTGTCTCCACCTCCAAGGCTGTTCTTCTGTCATCCTTTCTTTCTCATTTATTTATTGATTGTTGCCTGTTATCTCCGAAGAAGTGTGAAGCCACGTGTGTGTGTGTGCGTGTGTGTGTGAGTGTGTGTGTGTGTCAGTTGGTATAAGGAAAGGGAATGTCCACATTCAACTGGTGAAAATGACTATAGAACACAGTGCTTCTTTGAATTTAGTTAATGCTTCCACGTGCTGGTGACTCGGGCCAGAAAACCAGGACAGCCTCAACGCACGTTTAGTCGATGAGTATCAACGGTCAACAAGGACAAAAAGAGTCACATGGATGTTATCTCGAGCGAGGCTCAAAGTCTCTGTGATGTTCTTTGCAGTGCAGATTATATCTATGTAATGATATTATGGTTTTTCACATAACTGTTTACTCTGAGTGTAATCGAACAAAACAAGACGAGACAAAAAAAAAAAAAAAGACGATGAAAAAATCGAGACCTGTCAAAAGTAAACTTTTAATTTGATGAATCAGCATCTTGTTTCCATGGTGATAACAATTATATACATATATATAAATATCTATTGAGGGCATGTATTAGTTATTAAATGAAAAAGACGAACATTAAAACACTAACGACGCATAGCCGCTGCAGTGTGTACATGGCTGATTGATAATAAACTGTACGAGTGTTAAATGTACGCTTGTCTGATGTCGTCCTTGTTCATCGTTCGGTTGCAGTTAAATAATGCTTTCAGTCATCCGAATTGCACAAATTCACAAAATTATGTGTATGAGCCCAGCAAAAATCACCCAATATAAGGCTGCCAAGTTCCAACTAATGAACAATTAAAAATTCATGAAAGATTTGCCAAAATATTTTCTACAGATCGATCTCTAATAGAGAAAAATCTGTTGATCGATCTGTAGAAAATATCTGTAGGATATAAATATATATATATATATATATATATATATATATATATATATATATATATATATATATATATATTTTTTTTTTAATCAAAACAAAGTTAATACCTTGTTTAAAAACCACTTCGGCCTGCAGTCTTCAGGTATATTCATTAAACCTTCTGTCCAAATGGAATAATATACATTACATAATGATTTGTTCATAATCGTTCTACGTGGCATTTCAGTCCTTTCAAGAATTTCAATGCTATGTTTTATAGCCCCATCCCAAATGTGTCGCTATGACCTTATGCAAAGTGATTTATGACAGCCATTTTACAATGAGCCATTTTCAGGCACTCATTACACAAAGCGGGGAAGGACGGATTTTGTGTATCGGGTGAAGTTGGTAGTCAGTTAGAGGCGAGGACACGTGTGGGATCTTAAATATTTAAAATCTAATTGAATAACCTCGCCACCAGCTGCGTTCACAGGGGAAGAGTCTGCAACAGTAGAACCGGGGAAAGCCTGCCCTCTGTTGGCCAGCCGACACAACTTCAAGCAGAAGGCTTTCTTAAGAAGAGCATTCGCCTCAAGCATGATCAAGAGGTTTCAGAGTCTCTAAAATGTTTATTTTTTATTTTTAAAATGATACACTTTTATTAACATGCATGTGCAATTAATTTTTTTTATATGTGCCTGTCATATGTGCCACAGGACTTTGTTACATGTTAAATGTATTTCAGAAGAATGGCTAGAATAAAAGTGTAGCAGTCAATATGTATATGTAGCAGTCCCGGACAATACCTAAAGGAAAGACATTTTGCCTGTTAATAGGCACTGTTTGGCCTTATACCTTAAGTGAACTGGGCCCTGTTTCTCAATGCAGGATTTCTGAGTTAGCTGGATAAGTGCAATTACTCAAATCTGGAACCCTCCCAGATATGGAACATGGACTGAAGTAAAAAGAGCTTTCCTGGGTTTTGCACAGCGCAGTTATGCTGCTAACTCATTAATCCAGCTTTGTGAAATACCCCCTCTGAAATTTGACTTGCCGTTTTACATGTATGCGATGAGAACAATGCTATATTTGTTATCATCATTATTTTAAAATTCTGAGCATTAAAGGGATAAATATTGGGTCATATTCTTATTGTAGTATTTCATATTGTGCTATAGTGGTCTGAGCAAAGCCGATGAGCTACAGCTGAATGGCTATTTAAGCCCCACATCTATTTATAGTTCAGAATCAAAATGGCAGGCATGGCTTTCTAACAGAATGAGCTAGTACTCCATGGTAGCCTTATTTTAGCAACCAACAGAAATAATATTATATTATAACATCCCCATCTACAAGTGGAGATATTACACAAGTTGAGATATTATGATTCATGATTGTGACAAACCAGCCCAGCAAAAAAAAAAAGAGAAAAAAAAAGGTAGATTTAAGCAGTAAATATTTTAGAAATTCAACAGGGTTCATATTCCCATATGGTTCTCAGATTTGATTTTCAATGAAGCGTCTCCTGCGACATGACTGCAATCACCCATAGATGGCGCTAAAGTCACAGGCATGGCGTTGTTTTTTCTTACAGCGCAATTGTTTTTAGAACAAGACCATCAGAAGAAGAAATTAAGCATTACAAAAACATGAGTCATCAAGATGACGAGTGAATCACGGCCAGGAATATATTGGATATACCTGCACATTGAAGGGTTTAGCTCATAGCGCGTATCCCCTTGGAGCTCTGCTGTGTCCTTTTCCGCTGCAAATTCTTTGTCATTGACACGCTCTAATCGGCTGTCATCTGCTCCTTTCTGTATGGATTTTCCCTGAAATCTTAGCCAGGCGTCAGAGGAGAGATTGGCATTCTCTCTGCGGCTATATTAAGATAGCACACAGGCGGAGGGCTTGGGTACATTTGCGGAACATCGTGTCTGACACATAAATGACCGAATTCTTCCTACTTAAAGTACGCTGAATGGCCAGTCAAACTTTTTTTTTTTTTTTTTCATTTTTATTTCCCAATCAACCCTCGACCCAAACACTTACATTACAGGTTTCCTCACACAAGCAGAACCCTAATTTGAACCCTGAAACCTAATTCTAGCTCTAGAAATTCTTTTTAACACCTTATGGGCGGATGTGACCTGCACCTTAAATCCCCCTTAACAGACGTATGCGACGCCAGCGTTGCATTTGATCATATGATCGTTTTTTCAAGACCCATGACCGTTGAAATGCATTGTGATTCCGAGACCTTTCTATGGGTTTCTATAAGGCGCCTTAAGAAAGAAACTTAAATACAAGAAATATGTCATTTATTTTGAAAAAAGTATTTGACTGAAAGAACATGCAAATATATCAGACTATTGTATTACATCCCAATAATATATATTTTTTTGATCATCTAAAAACATAAAGAGTAATTATTGTCTGTTCCACAATACAGTATTATAGAGTTAGCTGGATAACTGCAAGAAATAAAAACTGGAACATATATTTTTACAGTCCATGTTTCAGATGGGTGCCTGCCTGGGTTTTATCCAGATAGCTCAGTAATCCTGCTTTGTGGAACAGGCCCCTGAACTTTGTGAATACAGCCCTGTTTGCCTTTAAACCTGGACACTTACCAGTTTCCTAACCCTGGTGAAAACATTTTGGTCATCCAAATCAAGGACCAACCCTTACCACTCCCGCCTCGCTACAACATTACACTGGATGTTCAGTAATCCTAAGTGTATTTTGTTTTGCTTAAAACCAAATACTATATGAAAAAAGTGATGGACAGAGAGTGATTAAAAAAAACAAGCATCAGCAGAATTCACACATTTTATTATAATTTCTTAAATATATCAATCAATCCTTTATTATAACAGCAAGTTCTACGGTATACACACCATGTCCGATGGTGCACTGCTGTTTTTCAAAACTTAGAAGAGGGGGAAAATCTTTTTCAGAGAACAATAACTTTATTGTGCCATCATAATGAAGACGTACAGGTATCAAGTTCCTAAGAAATCCTTGTGGAAGACCAACTTGACATATACTACATAATATATTCCATCTTAGATATTAAAAATGCCAAATGCCACATCTATTTATTCTTGTTTAATAAACAACAACGATGCCACACCAGCGATTTACAGAAAATAAAACTGATTATTTTAACGCTTTTATCCCCTTATCTCCACACAACGTTATTGGCAAAATGACATGGCTCAACACACTCATATTTAAGCAAAGCACTACCTACAAAAAATGATTCAAACTGAGTGATTCCATTGGACTCAATAACTATTCCTTTTCCCCCCAAATATAAAACATCAACGTCATCATTAACATCGCCTTAAATCAAATAGCAAACACAGAGATCCACATTGTACAAAGGATTAGCCAAAGGTGCTTGTTAGGAGGGTATGGGCTATAGGTTTATGCTTGTGGTTGGGGGTGGGGTGTGTGTGTGTGTGTGTGGGGGGGGGGGGGGGGTCATGCAATGGAATTTTATTCTTTGCTGCTGCACAAAGTGTATCCGCAGACAAACTCAATCGATTATAAAGGGCAAATAAATGGATCACGTGTGATTAGGAAAACCAATCAATTACACAATGTTACAAAATAATAAAACCCAAACAGAATAAAATTTTACCAAAGTGAAAAAAGCAAATCAACAACCAATAAATTTCACGATTACCAAAAAAGATAATATCTTGGTCTGACTTAAAACATCTTTCCATGTGCCAAACCACGACTTTATGTATATGTATATATTCATATGTCACATTCTATTATCATTAAAACATCTGAGAAATAGTATTTAATGTGATAATGTATAGGCAAACACGTACAGTATATATCATAGGTACAAATGTATGCTTCTTGTTTTGCTCTTTCTTAACATTGAAGACATTTTTTTTATCTTTTGTATTAGCCCAGGTAAACTCGACACGCCGGTTTAGATCGAACAGAAAACAGCTGGCCAACATGAAACTGGTAATACTCCAAGTGTATGCAAGAGTAGCAGTTTACTTCAATCACAAAGTCTGTACATCACCAGCACATAAGCAAGCTCTTTTTTATTTTCTCTTAAAAATCTGTATTTGTCATATTGCACTCAAACTGACACACACAAATAACAGAAGTGAATGAAAATCGCCGTGAGATGACAGGTGAACGGCCTTGTTACTGTGTCACATGGATAGCCCTGAACGATAAAGGTTTCTTTTTGATGCTGATCACTCCGATTGATTAGGAACAGAACAATCTGCTCCAGCTTGCGCACTGATGCCAGTGAATGCACTGATGAAAGAATATGTACGCGGATCTCGGTTCAGAAAAGTGACCACACCATTCTGTTTTCAGATGAGATTAAACGGGGGATGAAAATGTTCCGTACCGCATTGTCGACGTTCAACGGCGAACGGGAATTGTGATTTAACGCGTCACATATCCTCAGTGGCTCTGGTGGTTCTGTATTTGTGTATGTATGAATTTTATTTTTAAAAATGTATACAACTTATCAAAAAAAGAAAGGAATTAACAATAATTAAAGCAATTAAAAAGACACAACTCTGATAAACGTCCATTGATGTAGTGGAGCGTGTACAGCATCGCACAATGATACGGAGAGGATGGGTTCGGGTAGCATCAGGGTTTTCTGCTGGGATCTCCTCCAGCAGGGACGTGTAAACAACACTCCCGGGTCAGACGGGCAGTGGTGGAAAGGGTGGGGTTTGGGGGGTGGGGTTTGGGGGGTGGGGGGGGGGGTGGATATGGCAGATAGGTAGGTAGGCAGGGGTTGGCAGACACGAAGTCTTCGATTGAGTAGCTCTACGCTGATGACTCTTCTCAGCTGTAAAAGACAGAGGAGCAGAATGTCAGTACACTGTTAATGGAAGCTGGTGATTTTCCAGTCGTCTGGCAGTCGGAGGGTTGCCGGTTCGATCCCGCACTTGGTGTGTCGAAGTGTCCCTGAGCAAGCCAACTAAATGCTCCTGACGAGCTGGTTGGTGCCTTGCATGGCAGCCAATAGCTGTTGGTGTGTGAGTGTGAGAAGCATCAATTGTACACCGCTTTGGATAAAGGCGCTATATAAATGCCAACCATTTAGGCCCACAGTGAGACTAGAGACCCAGGGCCTGTTCCACAAAGCAGGATTACTGAGTTAGCCGGATAACTATGCTGACTAAAACCTAGACCCCCGCCCGAAAGTAATAAGAGTTGTTCCGGGTTTTACTTTGTGCAGTTACTCAGCAACCCTGCTTTGTGTGACAGGCCCCTGTTCCTGTGTGTTTTACATACGAGACGTGTGACCATTTTTTAAAAATTCTTTTCAGCTATCAACAAGCACTCTGCGGTCTGTCAGCAACCATAACGTGGTTGAGAAGGGCCAGTTGACTGTTTTGATGACCACTGTGACCGCGAATTGCTCTTGCGGCGGCGGTGGAGTGCCGGACTGAGAGCACTGGGCTCGGTCCACGAGGGTTCAGGCCAAAGCCGACCGCAGCCTGCCTGCGCACAGCAGCCCCTGCCAGGCCGTGAGACAATGAGCGCACGCACGCGGCCAACGGCGGGCCGTGAGACAATGAGCGCACGCACGCGGCCAACGGCGGGCCGGGAGACAGATGTGGACCCGCCGTCTCCGGGCAGAGCAGAGGAGCACAGGGTGCAGGTCGCTCCCTCAGTCTCAGCACGCTCAGGCCTTCTGCAGACGCTCTTACCCAACGCAACGCTCAGAAGTGCAGGCACTACGCTGCGGGCAAAGAGCATTCCAGCCATCGGTAAAAAAGTGCTGGGGCCTTGACTTGACTTGCGAATGGCACAGGGATATTTATTTTGACTTATATGGACACCCTATACTTTAAATTTTACGCGAATAGGGATACCTCTTATTTACATGGGGAGGGAGATCTTTTACTTTGATCTATTAGACAGGTATATACTGTTTTTATAACTGTTTTTTCTGTATGGCAAAAGTACAACGATCTACAGTATCACATCATCAATCTACTCTCAGGCACCCAAACTAACCGCGAAACCTTAATCATAATTTATCAAATTACAAAAATGATAGGTACAGTGCTTATTTACATACATTTACAAGACACATTTACCAATAACAGCCACACACACATACACACAGAGACACACACACACACACACACACACACACACACACACACACACACACTTTCAGTCTCACTCACTTACTCACTCTCTCTAAGGATTTCCGATAGCTAATGGATACAAACTGTTGAATGGCCTAAACTGAGTAAATCCATTCATACACCCTGCAAGGTATCTTCTGCTATTGATCTTTCAGTTAAGTGTACTTCAATTTAATTCCCCCTGATTTACACAGATACAGAAAATCAGTAATGGCTGCATTAGGGGCATAATCTCTTTGAGCAACAAAGCAAGAGGCCATTTCACCTAAATGTAGAGTCTAAATGAACCTCCTCCCTACCACAGAGATGCCTCATTACAACAAAGAAGAATGACGGATTTCAAAAGGAAATACGGCATGTGAAAGGTAAAGTGTGTGTTTGTGTGTATGTGTGTGTGTGTGTGAGAGAGAAAGAGTGTGAGAGAGAGAGAGAAAGAGAAAGCTAGAGGGTAACCAGAAAGGGAACTAAGCAGAGTGAATTACAGCCCTATATTCAGGCTGCAGTCAGAGTTCATTTCCATTGAGCCGTGACAGCAGTGCGGCCGGAAACGCTTTCAGAGCTAACAGACTGCGCTGAAAGAGACCAGAGAGGCCCGGGGCTCAGTGAGGGGCTGGGGACCCGGTGAAGCAGCCAGAGTGGCAGGCAGAAGGAGGAGCTGATTGGACGTGGGCGGGTCAGAGGGCAGGCAGAAGGAGGAGCTGATTGGACGCGGGCGGGTCAGAGGGCAGGCAGAAGGAGGAGCTGATTGGACGCGGGCGGGTCAGAGGGCAGGCAGAAGGAGGAGCTGATTGGATGCGGGCGGTTCAGAGGGCAGGCAGTAGCAGGGGCCCGCGGCAGGGCGACAGGACGGGTGGAGAGGACCCAGGACACAGTCACCTTACTTGGAGGGCACGGTGGGCGAACCGGAGCGGTGGAAGTGGATGTTCTGCCACTTGGCGTCGCGGCGGTGCCACACGCGCGTCTCCTCGGACTGCATGGTGCGGGGCATGCTGCTGCCGTCCATGTACTGCGTCAGCCGGATGTACGCGATGCAGGCGGCGTCCTCCCCGATCAGGTGCACGTGCGGGTTCAGCAGGATGGTGTGGATGGGCTTGTTCCCCTTGGACAGGGCTGCGGAGGGGAGAGGTCAGCCGGGGTGTGAGTTACAGAGCAGGGACCTCAGTGTAACACACAGGGTATGAGTTACAGAGCAGGGACCTCAGTGTAACACACAGGGTATGAGTTACAGAGCAGGGACCTCAGTGTAACACACAGGGTATGAGTTACAGAGCAGGGACCACAGTGTAACACACAGGGTATGAGTTACAGAGCAGGGACCCCAGTGTAACACACAGGGTATGAGTTACAGAGCAGGGACCTCAGTGTAACACACAGGGTATGAGTTACAGAGCAGGGACCTCAGTGTAACACACCGGGTATGAGTTACAGAGCAGGGACCCCAGTGTAACACACAGGGTATGAGTTACAGAGCAGGGACCTCAGTGTAACACACAGGGTATGAGTTACAGAGCAGGGACCCCAGTGTAACACACAGGGTATGAGTTACAGAGCAGGGACCTCAGTGTAACACACAGGGTATGAGTTACAGAGCAGGGACCCCAGTGTAACACACAGGGTATGAGTTACAGAGCAGGGACCACAGTGTAACACACAGGGTATGAGTTACAGAGCAGGGACCTCAGTGTAACACACAGGGTATGAGTTACAGAGCAGGGACCTCAGTGTAACACACAGAGTGTGCGTTACAGAGCAGGGACTCCAGTGTAACACACAGGGTATGAGTTACAGAGCAGGGACCTCAGTGTAACACACAGGGTATGAGTTACAGAGCAGGGCCTCAGTGTAACACACAGGGTATGAGTTACAGAGCAGGGGGTGAAACTACATTTTCTGTAAAGCTATCTTTAATTGCAAAATATAAATACCAAGTGAGGGAACAAAAACATATAAAACGGTTATACAATGTAGTATTGCTGGTCTCCTTGGTGCCACACTGGTTGAATGGTCAGCAAGAAATCAGAGACATTGCATACAACATTACGATATGCAGTCTGTAGGGGCTGAATGGGGGTTAGGGTTGTGGGGTGTGGGATGCACAGCTGTCGCCATGGTGACGTTTACCGTTCTCGAAGTAGAACCTGTGGAAGTCGGTGCCCTCGACCAGGTTGCCTAAGGCCTCGGGTTCGAAAGAGGTAAGGCCTGGGTCACAGATCTTCCTGCAGGACAGGGGAGAGAAGAGGGAAACTATTCAGACTCAGGAGGCTTTGAAGGGAGAGGCATCAAAGCCACACAGACACAGCAGTGTTCAGAGGAGGGGTGTTAGTAAGGCCTGATTATTCTTTATTACAGCTGGTCAAAGCAGGTCATTCCATTTTAATCCGCCATTTTAAGGTGTTAGCTGTATTGGACACATCCTTGCTGAAAATTTCAGCTTAAACCAGGCTAAACTAGTGAAGCTGCTAGATTTGAGCAGGTCAACCAGCTGTTCACCAGCTGATGAATCTATTTAGTCAGCTAGTCAACCAGATTACCACCAGCTTACTCTAACAGCTTAACCAACTTTGACCAGCACTGACCTGCCACAGACCAGCTACGACCCGCTACTGTAGAAGTGTCGCAAAAACACAGCTTCAACCAGTTTAGAATGCCAGCTGTTCTCAGCTGGAATTTTCAGCAGGGGTTATAAACAAATAAAGGTGTGAATATTCGGCAGTCTGTCACACTAATGCACGCTGATGCTAAATATCATCCATCACCCGCTCCGGTCTTGACTGACAGATCTTAAATATTCATGCGAGGGAACAGGTGTTCGTCAGCAATGGGGGGGGGGGGGGGGGGGGCACCCTGAGTGACAGACAGGGGGGCGGAGCCTGACGGCGGTCTCCGCGGAGACGAAAAAGACGGACACTCACGTGTAGGCTTCAAAGTCCCCATTGTTGATGGCCTCGATCAGCTGCTCTGTGACCTTAATGATCTCCTGCTTGCGGGCTGCAAGAGAAAGGGACCCAAAAGAGAGGCCGAATCAACAGCTGATAACCTCGCGCATTCCTCTGCCCTCTATTCATAAAGCACAGCCAGTCTGTCAGCTAAGTACATCACCGAGCACATCACAAAACCAGTGGAGACACGACTTCACATTGTCACACGGGGTGGTGGCACCTCTCCAAAATGCACGAACTGAAAGTGCTTATATGAATACAGGTGACGTCTAAAGGCGTCAAAAACAACACCTCTGCCACCACGTCGGATTTCAGAGCAAGTAAAATCCCTTCCACAGGGCATTACTTCACAGACTGATAAGAGTGTCTTATCAGCAGCAGATTAAATGAAAACAAAGAGCATTTGATTACCTTTAATGTTAAGAGCGCAAGCTAAGGGATAATAAACAAACGTCTTATAATTTAGCAAAGAAGCATAGTTCACCTGACAAATCACTTAATCTTCACAAATACTTTACGCCATTTAAGTAAATCCTTCATTATATTGCAGGATTATGCAAACAAATAAAATGCAGACAAAATAAAAGGCTGTCAATATAATTTTATTTTATCATTATTGCTTTTTTGTCATGACTCAAACTGGATCGTAAAATACTACTGAATACTGCCAACAAAGGCTGAACAAAGGCTTCTCTCTGCATGACATCATTCTACATATTTCAAAATGTAGACACACACACACACACACACACACACACACGAGCATACACATACACACACACACGCACAGGCACACACACACACACACACACACACACACGCACACACGCACAGGCACACACACACACACACACACACGAACATACACATACACACACACACGCACAGGCACACACACACACACACACACGAACATACACACACACACACACACACACACAAGCATACACACACACACACACACGCACAGGCACACACACACACACACGAGCATACACACACACACGCACAGGCACACACACACACACACGCAGGTACACACACACACACACACACGCGCACACACACAGAGCCTCTACTTGCATATACAGGGTGCAATAAAGGGACGATGAAGACTAATCTAATCCCATCATAGACAGTGATTGCCTGGGAAAAGTCCGACCTCATGCTGCCATGGAGCACTAAGCACTCTCCCAGGCCGGGTCTCTCAGCAGCAGCGCGGTGCAGCGGGCCTACGACCAGAGGTGACGAAAGCTGCCTTGGCAAGCGGGCTCTCTGGCCGTGTGAAACTCGAGAAGCTGCTGAAAAATGCCCTCTGAGGGGACGTGTAGACGAGAGCCCTTTCTCTCTGATGAGGGCGAGCGATAATGGACCGTGCTGACAGGCCCAGGGCTTCCTCTGCGATGACGTCTCGCTGTACGGGGCGGCCTGTCGCGCAGCGGTTACGGTACGTAACTGGGACCCGCGAGGTCGGTGGTTCGATCCCCGGTGTAGCCACAATAAGATCCGCACAGCCGTTGGGGCCCTTGAGCAAGGCCCTTAACCCTGCATTGTTGCCAGGGGAGGACTGTCTCCTGCTTAGTCTAATCAACTGTAAGTCGCTTTGGATAAAAGTGTCAGCCAAATGATGTAATGTAATGTTCTGCCCGCCAGTCAGACCTCAGAAAGAATGACATGCAGACTCTGGTATGGAAACAGCAAGCTTGGTCTCCCTCTGAGCCTTTTAGCACCGAGAGATACAGGAGACTTTGGAGATGCCGGCAGTCCTTTGTATCTGCTGAAAGCAAGGAGCCTTCTCCAAAGAGGAAGAGAGAGAAACCATTTGCAGCATTCTACTCCAAAGGTTGTTGACTTTTCCATTAGACCAGGCCCCGGCAACAGGTGCCAGTTTGAATGAGGGTGTTCTCTGATATTTGCATTTCACACTTCAAAAAGCCTTCCGTCCGTAAGGACCTATCGAAATGGACGTGGAATTACAAGCTATATATTTACATAGAGTGAGCATATTGTATAATGCAGGGCATCAAATGTAAATTATGTTTTAAAAAACAAATACAGTTGTTTTTACAGACTGGGTGCTGAATGGGTAGGGGTTAAAGAGAGTGTTTCGACCCTTTTGTTTATGGTCTGCTGTCCTATGAGTAACCAGGCAGGAAGTTCACCCCTAGACGGCCATGTTGAGTCATCTTCACGGTGAGCACTGATGAAGTGGAGATAAACACAACTGGCAGATCATCAGTCTTTCATAGACCACAACAGCCGTCCTAAAATCTCAAATCTAAGATTTTAAAATCTCCTGTATACAGTATACCTAAATAACTATATGCTTTCACGTCCAACAGCACTTCATTTACATCTAGAACATCTCTGTGTATATATCAAATCATTACTGTATTGTCATTACTGTAAATACTTCCAAATTCATCAATACTGTACATTCAGTACCCCATACCTCCAAACTCATACAGTGCTCCACTCCAAATGCATGTGCCTACTATCTACTATACCTCCATAACAAGCATTCCTCTTCACATCCCTAATTTCACCAATACTGTATTCTATACCACCAAGCGCCTTGTGCACCTCCAGAACAGCCATTACATTGTGAACCTCCATGTAGCGTAATACTGTACTGTATTTACCTCCAGAAGCTTTTAGCTTTAATCATGCATTTTACACATCACCACAACCAAGGTCCTTCTTGAAGCTCTCATCCCCAGGTGGGCAGATTTTACACCCGGGGAGATCCCTGCAACCTAACCCAGAACTGCAGTTCCCTTCCCTGGAACCTCCAGAAACACTGAACCGATAAACCACGTTCCTCTCTCAGTCCCACGCTGGGAACATCATCTGAGATCTCCACCAGTCAGCTAGAGGAGCAGCCTGCAGATGCCCATCTGTCCGGATAGAGACACGAGGGACGAAGAGATGACATTTTTCTGTTTCGTGAGCGGAGAGGGGGGCCGGGGGGGGCGGTGGACTTCGGCGGTCTGACTCAGCGTCGGCGCTCTGAGGCAAGGACGGTCCGTCCCTCGTCGGTCTGCGGCGCGGAGGTTCCGCGGCGACCGAACGCGCGCCCCCAGGGAGGTGTAGCTCACACGCAGGCCACGCCCGCGGACGCCAGACGCACGCGGTGAAGAGCGGAGGCTGCTTCCTCCCCACGGCGCGTGACACAGCACGTTGGCTGGACTCAGACGCCGGTTTGCCAGAGTGGGGGAGGGGCTCGACGTTAGCATTAGCGACGCGGGCAGTGAGGGGAGCATAGTACTGGAACTCAGCCTCATTGGCTGATGGGCTTCTACCTTCTGCAATGTCTCTGTCCTATGACATCACTGATGGGAAGGCCCAGCTGGGCAGGGTTGGGCAGGGTTGGGCAGGGGGTTTGGTGGTTGGGTGGGTGAAGGGGCTCAGATTAGGGGGAAGGGGGGGACCAAACCAGGAGCCTCTCCCCCCTCCAGGTAAAACTTACACTGCGAAGAAGAGCTGGGGGCCTGGCTGGACCCAGGCCTATGGGAGTGGGCCCTTGAGTTTGCGTTTTCTGCGCATTTGGCTGTTGAATTGACGGAGAGAAACACAACATATGAGCACACGCAGGTGAGGAGGTAGCCGGCCAGGAGCAGCCTGAGGAGGCCGTGGCAGCAGGCCTCCCCGCTGGGCCAGTGGAGGCCGGGAGAGCGCCAGCACGAGCAGGAGGAGGAGGAGGACAGAGAGGAGCGAGAGGAGCTGGAGCGCTCCCGTTCGCACACCTGAGACGCACCTGGGACCGGGGGGGGGGGGGGGGGGGAGCGGGGATACCCCCGGGAGGAATGTTGGGGGTGGAGGGTACGGATATGAAAATGGAGGAATGGGAGAACAGAAAAGAAGGAAAGAGAAATGAATGGAATGGACATGGGCCTTTGTCATTTCAGTGAACGATGAACAACAATGAGCTTTGTCTGTAGTATTGCTGACTGTGGGGGGAAAAAAAAAAGAATGGATGAATAGGTAAATGAGGTGAGAAGGAAAAGAAAGGAGGCAGAAGAGAGGAGTGGTGACGCCGGGCAGGTCGGGCGTGAGATGGAGGAGTTCAGGTCAGGCGCTGACCAGGGGGTAACTCCCATCTCTACATGCTGAGCAGCGCAGAAGGTCAAGGGTCAGCAGGAAGAGCTACGCCGCTTTTGACGTCCCAATATAACTGGTGCTCGGGGGAAACCCAAAACAGGAGGAGGGCGAACTCCTCTCATATCCTTTCATGTCTGTTTACTGGATTTCACTCCCTGCCAGATAAACATTTAATCAACTCCGCTCTTTCAACCCGAATAACACAATCGTGCTCATTCAGCTGTTCTTTTATTTTTCTAAATGTAACAATGGCAATGTAATTTGTCTAATTCTTGTAATCCCTTTCCCGCCCACGAGCCACTGAGCCGTTACGCAGGCTGAACAGCTGAAAAGCATCCGTCAAGCATTCCACACTCGAAAAAAAAAACAAAAAAACAAAAAACACAAGTGCTGAAATAATAAACTTCAGACAGCTTGTGAGGCACAAAGAGGAGAACCGCTCACATTTATCCAGCGTGACTCACACAGAGATAATGAGCATGTACCAGCTACGGTTTCACTCACACAGTACAGGAGGGACTTCAAAAGGGACTGCGAATCGGCTGCCAGTGAGCAATATGCAGATGCGTTTACTGTACGACATTAGTGTCACGGTACCAGGTACGGAATGAGAAATGAAAGAAGAGAACTTTTCAATTTCCCAGTCAATTTGCCCATTCAATTTATTGCTCATCTCCAGCCAATACATGTGACAATATCTCCAGTAACAGAAGCGTTGGAAGTTCCCTGCAGAGATCAGAGAATCTGCCAGAAGGACGGCCATCTCAGCAGCACTCCATCAATAAGGCCTTTATGGAAGAGTGGCTAGATGGAAGCCACTCTTGACTTTGCCAACCAGCATTTATAAGACTCTGAGAGCACGAGGAAAAAGATGATCTGGTCTGATGAGACAAAAATGGCAGAATCCCAAGCACTATGTCTGGTGAACACCTGGCACTGTTCATCACCTGGCTAACACCGTGCCTACTGTGAAGCGTGGTGGTGGCAGCGTCATGCTATGGGGGTGCTTCTCAGTGTCAGGGACAGGAAGACGGGTCAGAATTGAGGGTAGGATGAATGCAGTCAAACACAGAGAGGTCCTTCAAGAAAACCTGCACGTGACCTCAGACTTGGGCGATGGTTCATCTTTCAGCACAACAATGACCCGAAGCATACAGCCAAGACAACGCTGGAGTGACTTTGGGACAAGTCTCTGACTGTCCTTGAGTGGCTCAGCCAAAGCCCAGACTTAAACCCCATACAACATCTGAGGAGAGACCTGAAGATGGCAGTTCAGACACTTCTCATCCAATCTGACGGAGCTTGAGAGGATCTGCCAGGAAGAATGGGATAAACTGCCCAAATCCAGGTGCAAATCTTGCACAGACTTATCCAAGAAGACTCAAAGCTGTATTTGCTGCCAAATGAGTTTCTACAATGTACCAAATTGTACCAAGGGGCTGAATACTTACATAAATGGGAGATTTCAGTTTTTGATTTTTAATACATTTGCAAACATTTCTAAAATTATGTTTTCACTGACATTAGGGGTGTAGATTGATGGGGGGAAAAATGGCAATTATATCCATTTAAAATGAAATCTGCAACACAATAAGGAGTGTGAAATTTGAAGGGATCTGAATGCTTTCTGGAGACACTGTAAATATTCATTTTTGCAAGAAACCATCTTAAGATACCCTGACACCCAAGTCAGACTTTCGCTAATATAGAATGCATTTATTCTTCGTTATTTGTATTTCACAATGTTAAACCTGCATTTGGAATCAATAATGATTGCTTGGGAAAAATTTCTACCGGACAACACTACCCGGATCTGCATGAAAAGGCCATTAGTGTAATCTAATGAAGGTCTGTGTGAATGTCCCACACCTACACAAACACTACCTATGGAGACTGTAGCTAATTACGCCGGCCCACACACAAATCAATCGCTCTAGCCTATCTGCCTAGCAGAGGACAGGGGAAAAACGTTTTTCAGTTCCAGCACCATTCACAATCCCCTACAGCCCCAGCTAGTGTTAATGGTCAGGCATTTTCCCCAAGCGTGTACAGTAACTCAGAAAGGATGCCTTAAAATTTAAAAAGATTCATGTGCAAACACACACACACATAGTACAACACAGACAGAGCATTACAGGATGGAATTGGTTACAACTAGTATGCTAGTACAACCCACGGCCCGGGTGAATAATATAAACACAAATTCACCAGGAAATAAATAAAAGATGCAAAATACACTAAAGGGTCCAGCAAAGTAGAGTTAAAACAGGAAGGACAGCTGAACCACACAAGAAGCCTCCACTATGTTAATGCTATGGCTTCACAGGCTGCTGCTAGTTCCGAAATTAGCCTGTGCTAAAGAGCCGTTATTGTATGATTACAGGCAACTGGGGGGCATTCCACCCTCCTGCTAAGGACCGCTGCTCTCTCAGTCCGTTGTTTTTAAGGTTCCTCGGTGACTGCTGAATGAAATCGGGCTTGTTTATGAATCATTTTAAATGCAGAGGAAATAACTAAATTGCCTCTGGACGGATGAATAAAGTTATATTGTAGTGCACTACGAAAGATTTGATTCCTGCTCGGATTCATTATTAAAAATTAAGTTCAAATAAGGTGTCAGAACAACATGCTACAGAAATGTTCAGTTGGACATAATAGTTATTATTGAGGAGATATGATGTATTCAACCATAGGCAAAGACATTCAATTACTTCCCTGCATAACAGACCCCCACAACACGGCTAATTTAAACTTACAGGAAAACTAGAGGCCATACAACAGAACAATAGCTTACCTCCCACCTTCCACCTCTAGGTACTGAAGCTCACCAGGTCGAAGCCAGCAATCTACTTATTTCTATTTTTATTTAGGCGACTAGAAAAGTGAAAACTAGACAGGTGCTCACACCCTAGGTGCAGAATGACCAGTTAGGTCCCTAACCCTAGTGCTTGAAAAACATACTGCACTGCTAAGTCATCACGTTTCGCGATTCAAAACCACTCTTTTTCATCACTGAACAATTTGAAAAGGAATGCTGCAAGACGCAAAATGAGAAACAAGGCAAAGAGACACAAAGTGTAGATTATTAATACATGCATGAAGGAGGGAGAAAGAAATAAGAACATGTAACTTTAGCAGTAGAACATTTTCTAAGAAACAAGCAGCCGAAGAACATGCAGTGGTTAAACGGCTCTGGACATCGGAACAGAAGAGACAGAAGCTAAAATAAAAAAGAACAAGAATTAGGAATGAATAAAGTAGGTGAAGTCAAGCATGAACAAACAAACAAGCACAAAAAGAAAAAGAAAAGGCTAATAATTAAATTAAATTACTGTAATTACGCAAAATGATATGCATTACCACAAGCTATGAATACCACAAACGATTAATAATATGTTCATATTTCTAGAATTATTCAAGGATGTATAGAGCCTTACAAATGCAGAAAAACATTTTCTTTAAAAATGTAAGAAGAGTTTAAATATGCAATGCAAGATGCAATAAGATGTCATGCACTAAATAAAAAACTAAATGACATATTTTATGGGTAAACAGACCTGTTCCTGCACTGGGGCAGAAAACTTGTTTTCCAGGAACATGACAACAACTCAAAACAATTGCTGTGAAATGGCAGCAAAGCCAGTCACCGATGTTACCACAGCATACCAAAAAACGCTCTGAGAATGCAGCTGGCACCTGAGACATGAGCTGGGGCAGAAACTCACACTCCCAAAATCACCCCCCCCCCCCCCCCCCCCCACCCCGATTTGCCACCCCAGGCCACGTCAGGGACAGGACACGGTGACTCACGACCGGAGACGGGAAAAAGAGCACCGCGGTCCGCCCGACGTTTGCGTTCCTACCTTTCACGTCCTCGTCCTCGATGGTGGTGTTAGCGCTCTCTAGGGACTCCTGCAAGGAGGGAGGGGAAAAGACAGAGTTCAATTAAACGACAGACATAGGCAAAGATAATCCACTCAACTACCTACTCCCCAACAACCCAGAAAGGACGATGACCTTCAGTTAAACGGCACGGCCGCTGCGTGGCAGTGGCCGCGCAGGCTAGCCGTCGCCTCGGCGGGGCCTTAGGAGGCCGGAATGGCCGTCTCTCTTATCTTTCCCCCATTGTTACCTGTGTTAATATGCAGCAAATTACCACGGGCCCTATCGCAGGGAGATAATGCTGATGGGCTTTCCCCCAGCGGCCTTTCATTTCCTTTGATTACAGCTGCACGCGTTCCCATCCGGAGAGGTGGCTCATAAGCCACCCGGGCTGTTGTGCCCAATCCGTGGGTTAAAAAAAAAACCCTGCATTGAAAAGGCTCATTATTTAAACGTGTATTTATTCACCTGCTGTGAATGGAGTGACGTAGGCTGTTTTTAATTTCAATTTCAGGGTTTTACTTTCAACGGAGAAAATGGGGGAGAGAGAAAGAGCAGAGAGGAGAGAGAGAGAGAGAGAGAGAACCTAGACAAACCTAGTCAGCTTCTACAATCCTAGGATCTCAGTAATTATATTTTCTTGGGGTACAAGCCAAGCAAATCACAAAAGAAGTAGCAGTGCCAAAAGACCACCGATCTCTCCATCGAACAAAAAAAGCAGGATAATAAAATGGAGTAACAGATGAACTGAAAGAAAACCATGCAAGCGAGCAGTCATTCCCCTGAGTATTACCTCCCCCTTACCAGCACAGACACTATGAGACACAGTTCCACAGGTAAACAAAACAGGGCACACTGTGACAACTGCATGCAGTGCAGACAAAGTGAACACCACGTTGTGTTTTACCTCTGACAATCATGTGTTGACCTAAATTTACATACACGCACAAACACACACACATACACACGCATATGTGCGCGCGCACATACACACACACACACACACACACAGACATACACACACACACACACTTATAAAATGTGCTAACACATGCTAACCGCAGGTCCTGAACACGGCCCTAAACTTGCATCAGCCCTAACGCTTATTATTTTCCTAACCATAACGGTAGTCTTAAGCCTAACCCTGGGGGTTTCTTGGCCTGGGAGTCATCTCAAATGTGGGCTTTTTCTACTAAAACGGATGACAAATGAGATACATATGATGAATTCAACAACAGAACCACACAGAAATCTGTTTGGAATTATTTTTTTAAAAATACAAAATACATAAGACTGTAGTGTCAGGCTCCAATAGTGAAATCATTTTGGTTGTCCAAATCAATGACTAAGGCTTGCCCTTACTCATTCCCTGAGTTATGAACACATAACTGCAAACTTGTCTCTAATGCTTACTGTATCATTTCATTTTCCTAACCCTAATTTTAACCATAACCCTAATTTTATGCCTGGGAGTCATATGGGATTTCTATATGAAAATGGATGAGCAAATCAAGATCAAGGACTGGCCCCCACACACAGAAACAGACGCATGCAAGCACATGAAATAAACAAAAGGTTCAACCACACAATCCACTACAAACATAACAAACTGAAGAAAAGAAGAAAACAGTCTGAGCAAAGCTCCCCCAGATGACACAATGTTTTCAAAACACACTGCTGCTCGAAATCGGCCATTTTATGAGAACAAACTAGCCCATTTGTAGGATAAACAAGGCCACAGTTACCATGCAGGAAACCAAGGTACTACAAACACAAAATCACAGGCATACTCGTAAAGCAGACCAAGCAATAACCTCCCCAAACACAGTGACTTCATTTAGGGAGCAAAATAAATAAATTCAAACACACAGATGACATAACCTATCTAACGCATGCTAGCTAGCACAGAACCACAAAAACTCTCCCACAACGACAACAGAGCATCTGAACAAAAGCTCCAGGCTACACCACCATGTTTGTAGTCGGGAACATGTAATCTGCCAATACCTTGTTTCCATCAGTGGGGTTGTGGATAACAGTGGTCTGAGGCTCCTGATCGAGGAGAGGACACAGGAGGAAGAAGAAGGGCATAAAAAAGAAAGAAGAAAGAGAGAGAGGAGAAAGACAGAAGGCACATTCTCGCACTGCTAAGAGCTGCACAGAGAGGCGAAGGAGGAGCAGAGGCTATGCGAAGGAAAGGCAAGCCTACGGCGGCCATTTTGGAAAGGGTGGCCGTCGAGTTGGTGGCTCTTGCCAAAGGGCACGCATCTACAGGGCGGAGGCTAACGACTACAGCCAAAGCATGCAACAGACCTTATTCAAGCACCTTATTGTGGGCGAACTGGGAGGGGAACACCCCCCCCCCCCCCATCCCTTAATACTGTCAGTCACCGCTGTCCATCAGACCCGGTCGCCGCGGCAACCCCATGGCCTGGATTCAGACTCCTAAGCCCTTACCTCGTGATTACACTTTACATTTACGAAGCTTAATCACCCCCGCGACATTTCTCCGGGACTGTGTGACCGGCATCTCCCAGGCTTTTAATCAGAAGCGCGGGAGATGTCATGGGAGATTCTGGCGGGGCCGACCCGCGCATTGTGACTTCACACTGCAGACGCCGAGAGGGATTTAGCAGAACTGATCCAGTTCATTCCCGGGCGATTCGTGTAATCTCGACAGCAGTTTAAAGAAGATTACCGAGCTGAGCCACTCCATTGCGCCATCTTCCACAACGAAAACTGTCAAAATTAGGAGCGAATAGGAACGTCTCAGGACATCAGTACAACGGCATCGGTAATGATCTCTATGTAATTCCAAGCCATCTAATTCAAAACAATTTTGCCGGACAAATTCCGGTGTCTGGCCTCAAAGAGCATCAATACTTCTTACAGTCAGAAATATAAAACTTTAGCACCACAGAGGTAATTCATAGTTGATATCAGGAACCTTTTCATGTGTCAATTTTAAAACTGAATGTGTAGGCATGCTTCTTCTGTTGAACTTATTTACCCTCACAGAATGTTGCCAAGAGATGGAGGATTTATTTTTTGCTGTCTCTCAGCAAACACACACATCTTGCTCAAGGTCTAAATGCATGGATCCTGTGATGGAATCAGCCGGGAACACACAGCCTGGCTGCAGGTCACCTGGGTTGAGGCCAGACCTGTGTCAAATGCGTAACTGTTTTGGATTCAAATACTTTTCTACGCTTTACTGGTCTTGTCTGGTGTATTGGAAGTAATGAAATACTGCAAACCCCACCTTCTGGTCCTCTTGGTTGGCTCAATAGCACCAGGCAAGATCAAGATCGAGCACTAGAAAGGATTTGAATCCAAAACGATTATGTATTCTACCCAGATCTGGTTGTGGCCACAGTGAGACATGCGTTGCAGAGATGGTGGTAGTGACCCTGGGGTGCTTGAGAACCTGAATAAGGTCTAATTTGATTGGCTGTCTCACACTAGCAATGTGAGTTAGCTCTTCGCCACGTCCCTTTGTTTCCACGGTTGCGTCCTGAAAACAAAGCGCGAGGTGGCGGCGCTTGTTTATGACATCACAAGGACTAAGAAATGCCAGGCAAGCAGCAGCACTGTAACCCAAATGAGACTCCCACGAGACGCATGCAGGCAACCAGCTACTTCTACCAATACCGGCACACAAGCATTAAACTGCACCACAGAAGCCCAATTTTGGCTCAACGCTCCACGAGCCATTTTTTTTTAAACGACCATTGCGACCATTATTCGTATCACTCCACAGAAAAATAAACTCAAAAGGACAAAAAGGACACGTATAAATAAGGAACACGAACACAGGAAAGCCACAGAGCGGAATACCAGTGCGGGAGTGGGGACCGGCTCTTTGGGGCTGGTTACTACGTTGGCTTTGTTGTTAATCTGCAGGGGTGTAGAAGGGAGAAAAAAACAGAGACAGAGACAAGCCTGAGACCTCAGGACCCGGCCGGGAATAAGGACAGAAACAAGAACACAGGGAAAATGTCAAAAGGTTCCCAGAGTCCCCACGGCTGCAGAGAGAAAGCGTTAGCATTGCTAGCTGATGCAAGTTGATGAGTCATCATGAGGTCACATGGCAACAACAAATCAAACGTGTGATACCCGAGAGGAAGTGATGGGTCCTGGGAAATCTTAGGGCAGCCCCATGTAAGAGGTAAAAGCATGTACGAAGACAGGCTTTAAAAAAGTTAAAAGATATCAACAGATACGATACAACCAATTGACGAAATGTATGTTGCAAATATGATTATGAGAAAGATGTGATGAATGATTTTCCTTAAGTGGTTGAAGGAAAACATTCACCTTGAGTTTGCATGTTATCTCATAGCTGGGTTGAGGGAATGGAAATATCTTCAGTATTCTCCTGTGTGAAGAAGTAGGCTTCCAGTCTCGATTAGAAGCATTTACAGACCTTGAAATCACAAATGAGACCTAATGCGCTGTCTGCCTAACATAATAAAGAGAAGTAAATACTCCCTGAAAAGAGCATTCAGCTCTTCGATCGACTGCAGTATAGAGCTGAGTCATGGACCACTAAATCACCCGATAGAAGCTACCGATCTCTTTATAGAACACCACATGAGGGTTAAAGAAGAGGGTTGTACCATTCTGAGATTTGAGACAGAACAAAAATTAGCTGAACGGATTACAAAATAAGCTTCAACACTAGTCAGAAAACAGTCCTAGCTGCATAACCAGGTGGGATATTTGGTACCATAAATATGTCTATATCGAATAATTTGCAAAACAAACTTATATTTCTACCAAACTGGAGATATGTAGGCCGTATGTACAGGGTTGTAAACCTTTAGCGTGGCACAGGGGGAAGGCTGCTGTTTTATTGCCCTGCATTGCAATTAAGAAATCTAAACTGCTGTTCTCACTAGAGGAGAGTCTTTTTAACAATCTGGCATCCCCCGTTTTGCGGTTTTATTACGTCACAATTCGTTGTATGATATAAATATGAATGCAACAATAATTTGAGACTTTGACAACTCAACCATAAGGGGGCAGAGTGGGTGGGGTTAAGCAGACAAGAGAAACCACTGTGAAACTAATGCATGGTAAATAGGAAGTATCAGGCTGGCCCTCCTTTGGACTTAATAAACTGCTTAGAAACTATGTAGTGGGCTGCAGGAGAGACCTTGAGCAGACTAGAGAAACCACTGTGAGACTAATGCACAGTAAACAGGAAGCGTCAGGTTGGGCACACTTCAGGCTTAAGAAACCACTTAGAAACTATCCAGTGGGCTGCAGGAGAGACCTTGAGCAGACTAGAGAAACCACCGTGGAACTACAACAAACAATGAGTGGCAAGAGAGGCCTACCGCAAAAACTGCTCAGAAGGAGCTGTCGAGATCACAGCAGGAGAGACCTACTGTTGGACCTTCTCCGAGGAAACAAAAGCATGAGACAAGAGCCATACCATGCTTTCACAGGAAGCTGAACTGAGCCATCGAAGAAAGAGGAAAAAAGACAAATTGCAGGCACGCTGGAAATAAGAGGGGTCTTTTAGGCTAGCATAGGTTCATGCTAAAGCCTGTTCCAGATTTCAACAGTTCTGCACTTACAGTATAATCTCTGACATGTATTATGAGGTAATATTTTTAGTATGAATGAAAACAGACCTTAAATCAGAGCCTGAAGAATAAATTATACTGCAGCAATCTATTAGGGTCCATAAAACAGATGTCTGACACAAAAAACATCAACAAAATTGTTTCTCTGTCTTATAGTCTGTCTCTAGGCCCCAAAGTGCACATGATACAATCCTCTGTAGAGTATAGGAAATAAAAGCTTGAGATGGTCTCCAGACTACACCTTTGCTAAAAGCATCACAGGTAGAGCATATTTGACTGAGACAGGATGACTTTCAGGCTTTCAGACTCCCGGTGAGAGTCTGGTGTGGTCAGTGCTGGGTAGAGGAGGTTAATGCTGCTGGTTAGTGTGCAGGGGAGAGAGAGTCAGAGCCACACGGGGAAGAGATCAGTCCGGAACGGAAGAACAGCCCTTCGACATTTCCAAACAGCAACAGCTGTGGGGACAGCGTTACCAAACAGAGGCCTGCTGAGTGAGTGAGAGGGAGGGAGGGAGAGGAGAGGAGAGGAGGAGGGAGAGGAGAGGAGGAGGGAGAGAGACGGAAAGAAGGACATGAGGGTGAGAGAGGAACAACGGGGGAGGAGAAGCAAGAGATGAGACAGAGGGAGAGAGAGAGAGAGGGAAGGAGAGAGAGACAGACAGAGAGAGACAGAGATGCAGGGACACATAGAGGGAAGGATGAGCCAACACCTGCCAGCCAGGCTCATACTGTAGATGGGAAAATGTGACTGCGACTGTCTCGCTAACAGCTGGGGTGGATTTGCTGTGCCAGTGAAATGTCTGAGCAGCGACAGGGCTGGTGCACTAGAAACGAACGTGCTTTTCCCTTCATACGGACGTGGACGTGGACTCTGTACATCAGAGAGACGGTATATTTACACTTATGCTGAAGGCGGTTCTCACAGCCCAGTGCACGGGACCAGACCAGTGCAGCAGGGGCAGAGTACAGGAGCCACCGTCTCAACTCCTATTACACAGCATGCCTTCCCTCTCAGTGTGTGTCTACATGTGTGTGTGTGCGTGTGCGTGTGTGTGTGTGTACATGTGTGTGCACATGCATGTGTGTGCGTGTGTGTGTGTGTGTACATGTGTGTGTGTGTGTGTGTGTCCATGTGGGTGCATATGCATGTGTGTGTGTGTGTGTGTGTGTGTGTACATGTGTGTGCACATGCATGTGTGTGTGTGCGTGTGTGTCCATGTGGGTGCACATGCATGTGTGTGTGTGTGTGTGTGTCCATGTGGGTGCACATGCATGTGTGTGTGTGTGTGTGTGTGTGTGTACACATACAGTACACACTTCCCGTAGCAGACAGACAGACAGACAGACAGACAGCACGTACCTTGACCCCATCAGGCTTCTTGTTCAGCAAACTTCTGGCTGCTGCGGAGAGAGGAGAGCAAACACACTCAGGCGGCAGCCGCAGAGGACAGGCTCACCTATGCCAATGCTAATGCTAACATTGCGTTTGCTGCAGGTGGGCAATTACAGTGCGCCGCTGCTGACAAAGGCAGGATAGCAATCAAATCAGGGGAGGCAGCTACACATGCTAAATCAAGCCGACAGCAAAGGGCGTATTTCCATTGGATAACTCAAGACACAAGGTGAGGCTCGATTCGTGGGAAAAGGGTGTTAGTTTTGCCCACATGCAGAAAGCCGAGAATAATCTGAGATGCAGCACCCCGGTGCTCCATCTGAAATTAAGTAAAGCGTGTTCCGTCACACGGAACAGAAACAACAAAAAAAACAAAAAAAAAAACACAATTACTCATCTGGCTCCCCACACAGAAAATGGCTGACTGCCTCTTAATTATTAGTTAGCATGCAAACAAGGCCGAGGGCTCTGATTGGCTGAGGAGAGCAATGAGTCGATGCCTCCCTGTGTGGGGCTAGCAGAGGAGGGGACGGAACGGGTAAAGGAGGCCGGAGCAGGTGCAATGCAGCCTGGGTACAGCTCTGGGATTAAATACGCTGCCCCCCCCTCCCTGAAGGAGCCCCCTCCACTCTGTTAGTCAAGCAGAGAGCAAGGGTGTCGATACATGCCCCCTTCTGACCCAGAAATCTTACCTCGTCAGCAACACATCCCAAACAAAGGGAGAAAGGATGAAGAAGAAGAAAAAAAAAGAAACAAAATATAAATAAAATGAACTCAAAATGTTTGTTCGACCTTACTTAGCGCTCTAAGTGAAAACATACACGCTTATGTTACACGGACAACAGTCGGACAGGGGAAAAGAATGTTCCGGAACGTGTGTGAAACATCTTCTGTGTAATGCCGAGACGCTACAGATCATTTTAGATTTCAGTTCCAAACCCACCTTTTTTTTGGCCGGCAAACTGACTCCCATTTGAAAAGTGCTTTACGGTGCCGCTGGGACTACTGCCACCGTACAGATCTATTTCGGGCAGAGCTGCTTTAAACGGGAAGGCCCTCTGTGCCAGACCGTTACGTGTGTAAATGTGGGAAAAACGGACGCTTTTTTCTGCGCCGTTCGTTCTTAAACGACGGGGGAAGGAGAGACGGAGGAACGTCACAGGACGGAAAGACGGAACGAGGACAGCAGGGGCAGCGACAGCGAGACAGAAGACTTTCCCTCCGACGCCGCGCCGCTTCTGCGTTCGATTAAGCGAGGATGATGGAAGCGGCCGGCTCCGCTCGTTCTCACTGTGGCTGACAGGCGGTGCTACTCAGGAGACGCGCCGTAGGAAACTGCGCGAACACGCGCACAGCCTGAGCGGGTTTCTTCCATTCCATGTGGACAGTCACACTCCCCGGAGCTAGTGCCAGCGGAGGGACGGGTGGACACGCACACAGGCATGCACGAACGTGCGCACATACCCATACTCATACACACACACGCACACAGGCATGCACGAACGTGCGCACATACCCATACTCATACACACACACGCACACAGGCATGCACGAACGTGCGCACATACCCATACTCATACACACACACGCACACAGGCATGCACGAACGTGCGCACATACCCATACTCATACACACACACGCACACAGGCATGCACGAACGTGCGCACATACCCATACTCATACACACACACGCACACAGGCATGCACGAACGTGCGCACATACCCATACTCATACACACACACGCACACAGGCATGCACGAACGTGCGCACACACACACACACACACACACATACATACATTCAGTGAGCACTTTCTTAGGTATTTATTAGACTTAATTTTTAGACTTATTGGACTGATGTAGCCTATCCACTTAAGAGGTTCGACGCGTTGTGTATTCAGAGATGCTCTTCTGCATACCACTGCTGTAATGTGTGGTAATTTGCATTACTGTCATCTTCCTGCCAGCTTTGACCAGTCAGGCCATTCTCCTCTGAAGTCTCTCATTAACAAGGTGTTTTGCCTGTAGAACTGCTGCTCACTGGATGTTTTTAGTTTTTTGCACCATTCTCTGCAAACTCTAGAGACAAGTGTGTGAGAAAATCCCAGGAGTTCATAAGTTTCTGAGATACTCAAACCACCCTGTCTGGCACCAATTATCATTCCCCGACCAAAGTCACTTAGATCACATTTCTTCCCCATTCTGACATTTGGTCTGAAAAACAGCTGAATTTCTTGATTATGTCTGCATGCTTTTATGCATCTAGTTGCTACCACATGATTGGCTGATGAAATACTTTGATTAACAAGCTGGTGTACAGTTCTACCTAATAAAGTGCTCAGTGAGGGTATAAACGGTCACACTAATCACTATTGACACAGGCAGAAGGAGACACACACACACACACACCATTCCTGAACCGTGTCACATAAACTGGAAAATATCAGGGAGGGAGGAGAAGCAATCACAAAACACCCTGAAGTGAAAGGGCGTCTTTCCCTCATTTTAAAATGACATTTTACTCTTAAACAGAAGCAGAAACTGAGCTCCGGGGAGAGACTCTAAATATAATTGAACTCCGTCAGAATGCAGACGTGTTTATTAACGGCCTTTTGCACAGTTTAATTCGCGAATATCGGAGCAGTTGCCCCCTAGACTCTACAAAAATAACAAGCAAACAAAACAAAGCTCTCATCAGGCATGCACTGATGCCATTTTTTCCCCATCAGCTAAATCAATCAGAACAGCAGGAAGACACCTCTTAAACAGACCACCGGGACAAAGGCTGACCTTCAGAGACAGCAGTGGCCAAAAACCACATTGATCCAGACGACCTCAAAGCAGTTTTTTGCCTCACAGAGTAAGACATGGCTTTGTTTTTAAGAGTGGGTGGATGCTTCTTCAACTGATAAAAGCCGTTAATAATGTCTGTTCAGTACGTGAACATTAAAGGTGACAGAAGCACCAGACTACATAGTGAAAGGGAGAAGCCCATCTCACTCCTTAACACTGATTTGAAAATAATCTCTCACCAGCCCTCCGGACTGGCTGTATGCAAACCGTCACCGACATCCATCAACAGAAGTTGAGACAGACTGACATAACATGGAGACTGCCCTTGTAATTCGTGGCAAGGTCGGCCGCTGACTTTGGCAGGAGGCGGCGAGTGGAACAGGCGTTTCCAGTCAGGTGACCCTTTCAGTCATGAGAACCGGGTGTATCCGGCAAGGAGGACCGGTAAGAACCTACCTGAGAAGTTTCGTGTAGCCAGCATGGTGGTCAGAATGGCCCCCTAAGACAGAGCGAGAGAGAGAGAGAGAGAGAGAGATGTACAGAGAGAGAGAAAGAGACACAGAAGAGTGAAACAGATCTTCTGAAATTCGGAAGAGAAAGTGAGCACTAAGTCACAGCGTCTAACAGGGTGTATAATATTAAATCGGGGGGACACCGCCTCTGTCCCGACCGGGGAGGGTAATGATTACTGGCTGCAGTGCCAGAGTCCACACTCTTAGTGCCCAGAAAAACAGTCCTCCCTCTCCGACGTTATCAGGAAAACTCCCCAACCTTGAGTTTTCTCCTGGCGTTGAACTTCTTCAAGCACTCCACCGTCTCCTGTCTGTGCATCATGGAGGCCACTGTGGACCGTTGCTGTGGAGAGAGAAAGAGAGAGAGAGAAAAAAAAGAGAGAGGGAGAGAAAGAAAGAGGGTGAGAGAACGCAATGTAACTCATACGGACGTGCTATGGCAGGGGAGGTCATCCAATCACGGTCCTCCTGGGCTGAGAACTGCTGCTTCTCCCACCCTCCCTTTACCTGGGAGTCAGGTGTGAAGACAGTAGGTCAAATTGTTCAGTTAATTCCCCGGGAGAAAAGCGAACCGGGGCAGGATATGGATTTGAGGACTGGATGATCCCTGTGCTGTGGACATGCATGCTCTGGGCAGAGGTGTATAAGGGTTGTGGAGGGCATACTGTAGGTTATGCAGGCATGTATAGCTGTATTGTGTTACTGTGTTATGCGGACACATACAGTAGAGACTCATGGGAACGTTGGGTCAAAAGGAGAAGTACAGGTGTACAGTTTGCAGCAGTTGTGTATCAGTGTTGGGTTGCTTGGTAGCAGACTTTTGTAGCAGTGCTGTGTACAATGTAGTTTTATATCTGTGTGTGGAAGAACTCTAGTTATAATTAATAACAATGTTGTGTTATCATGCTGGGTGGAGTGGAGGGGTTCTTCAGAAACATACGCAGATCCAGGGGTGCTTCAGGGCCTCTGTGGCGGTGATACGCTTCACTGGGTTGATGGTCAACATCTTGTTGATCAGGTCTTTGGCCTCAGGGGTCACCGTGTCCCACTCAGGAGAAGGAAACTATGCAAGGAGGAATCAATCAATCAATAATTCAATCGGTCAATCAGTCAGTCAATCAATCCATCAATCACTCGATCAATCATCAGCACATTACAGTATTATTGAGTTTGTCCTTAAATCTGTATAACTGAACTGCAAATATAAAAACAAAGACAGTCTTGTTGAGCTTGTTCTTCAGATAATATAGACAGTATAGTTCCACAGGAGCTCTTCTACTGATGTTTCTTATAATAAGTTGTGCTAATTGCTTTTCAAATCCATCTGTCACAGCCGAACGGCATGTAATAATGTGTGTCGGATGTCGACAGTACACAGCCATATTTGAGAAATATCTTAGTAGTGAAAAACAAATGATTTGACGACAGCGCAGAGCGGGTTCAGTAAAAGCCCGAGACCTGACCCCCTCCCTCCCTTTCCCCATTGGTCTTCGAGAGAGATCATCTGCCTGAGGGGAGGATTATGGGCCAAGAGCTCTCTCATGCAGCAGACCAGATTCAACTGTACACACCCACACTCATATACAGGCATACACATGTGCACCCCCCCCTTAACACTCATACCCACACACACATGCACACACTCACTCACACACACACACACACACCCACACTCATATACAGGCATACACATGTGCACCCCCCCTTAACACTCATACCCACACACACATGCACACACTCACTCACACACACACACACCCACACTCATATACAGGCATACACATGTGCACCCCCCCCTTAACACTCATACCCACACACACATGCACACACACACACATACACAAAGGTTGCCAATTATGTGTCCACATGAAATTCAGCCCAATACTTTCTGCAGTGCGGAATGAGCCGCACTTCAGTGTGGCTGGGAGCTCTGTGGGAGTGCTCACGGTGACCTTACAGAGGGGTGACTCAGCACGCCCACCTGACGCCTGGGTGACCCGCAGTGCATGTGACCACTCCCACCCAAGTCTAAGTCACGCAGACGCTGACCCATACAGAGGATCTGCCAACTGCTTGTCCTCTTTTTGCCCTCCGAAGTGGCCAAACCGAGAGACAGAGAGAGCAACAGAAAGCAAGAAATAGATGGAGGATCTTGGAGAGATGATTGGGGACTGAAAGTTGACTTCCACTTTGCGTAAGCATGTCAGCTGAATACTGTGCAGTAAATCATTGTGGAGATTAGGATAGCCATGGGAGGGGAGGAGCCAAAGCCTTGACCAATGAGGTTCACACACTGCTGCTGTGTGCCGTCACTCATCACAACCCTTAAAGGACATAAGAAAGGCTTCTCATTTACTGTATGTTTTCAGCGGGGAAAAGGAGTGGGCCCTTTACAAGGAGCTACAAAGTACTGAATGTGCACACTGCTTCATTTCGTGAGCTGAGAACTAGAAGGTTCCATCTGCGTTCCGAGAGATTTGAGATATTGAGCTTCAAAGACTTCAAAGTCAATGGGCTCCAAGCAGATACAAATTTAGCATTTTCAATTTTTTCATATTTCTAAACAGTATTTTTGTATAAACACACATGTATTTAGTGCCCTATAAACAACATATTTATGACACTAACTCATAAGAATAAAAAAAGTCAGTTTGAACATTATAATTCTCAGCACACGATACATCTCAATAGGATTCACACACACAAACACACACGCAATGTACACGTCCACATCCACGCACACACAGTGCACAGCTGGATAATTTTAGCGCTCACATCCTTTAGACACAAAAAAGGGCTGCAGCCCGGCTCAAAGCAGGCTGAGCCTAGAGCTCACATCCTTTAGACAGGAACAAGCGATGCAGCCCGGCTCAAAGCAGGCTGAGCCTAGAGCTCACATCCTTTAGACAGGAACAAGCGATGGAGCCCGGCTCAAAGCAGGCTGAGCCTAGAGCTCACATCCTTTAGACAGGAACAAGCGATGCAGCCCGGCTCAAAGCAGGCTGAGCCTAGAGCTCACATCCTTTAGACAGGAACAAGCGATGCAGCCCGGCTCAAAGCAGGCTGAGCCTAGAGCTCACATCCTTTAGACAGGAACAAGCGATGCAGCCCGGCTCAAAGCAGGCTGAGCCTAGAGCTCACATCCTTTAGACAGGAACAAGCGATGCAGCCCGGCTCAAAGCAGGCTGAGCCTAGAGCTCACATCCTTTAGACAGGAACAAGCGATGCAGCCCGGCTCAAAGCAGGCTGAGCCTAGAGCTCACATCCTTTAGACAGGAACAAGCGATGCAGCCCGGCTCAAAGCAGGCTGAGCCTAGAGCTCACATCCTTTAGACAGGAACAAGCGATGGAGCCCGGCTCAAAGCAGGCTGAGCCTAGAGCTCACATCCTTTAGACAGGAACAAGCGATGCAGCCCGGCTCAAAGCAGGCTGAGCCTAGAGCTCACATCCTTTAGACAGGAACAAGCGATGGAGCCCGGCTCAAAGCAGGCTGAGCCTAGAGCTCACATCCTTTAGACAGGAACAAGCGATGCAGCCCGGCTCAAAGCGGGCTGAGCCTAGAGCTCACATCCTTTAGACAGGAACAAGCGATGCAGCCCGGCTCAAAGCAGGCTGAGCCTAGAGCTCACATCCTTTAGACAGGAACAAGCGATGGAGCCCGGCTCAAAGCAGGCTGAGCCTAGAGCTCACATCCTTTAGACAGGAACAAGCGATGGAGCCCGGCTCAAAGCAGGCTGAGCCTAGAGCTCACATCCTTTAGACAGGAACAAGCGATGGAGCCCGGCTCAAAGCAGGCTGAGCCTAGAGCTCACATCCTTTAGACAGGAACAAGCGATGCAGCCCGGCTCAAAGCGGGCTGAGCCTAGAGCTCACATCCTTTAGACAGGAACAAGCGATGCAGCCCGGCTCAAAGCAGGCTGAGCCTAGAGCTCACATCTTTAGACAGGAACAAGCGATGCAGCCCGGCTCAAAGCAGGCTGAGCCTAGAGCTCACATCTTTAGACAGGAACAAGCGATGGAGCCCGGCTCAAAGCAGGCTGAGCCTAGAGCTCACATCCTTTAGACAGGAACAAGCGATGCAGCCCGGCTCAAAGCAGGCTGAGCCTAGAGCTCACATCCTTTAGACAGGAACAAGCGATGCAGCCCGGCTCAAAGCAGGCTGAGCCTAGAGCTCACATCCTTTAGACAGGAACAAGCGATGCAGCCCGGCTCAAAGCAGGCTGAGCCTAGAGCTCACATCCTTTAGACAGGAACAAGCGATGCAGCCCGGCTCAAAGCAGGCTGAGCCTAGAGCTCACATCCTTTAGACAGGAACAAGCGATGCAGCCCGGCTCAAAGCAGGCTGAGCCTAGAGCTCACATCCTTTAGACAGGAACAAGCGATGCAGCCCGGCTCAAAGCAGGCTGAGCCTAGAGCTCACATCCTTTAGACAGGAACAAGCGATGCAGCCCGGCTCAAAGCAGGCTGAGCCTAGAGCTCACATCCTTTAGACAGGAACAAGTGAGATGAGCCTCACAAAAGATCCGGGCTCTCCGAGGAAACACTGACTTCGTAATTACAGTGAGGGAGAACTCAACCTGCTGATTAATTCCACCTCTTAGACAAAGGACTAATCATGGTCTCAGTTAGATGCTTATGTTTAATTTTAATTAATTATTACACAGATTTCTGAAATAATATCAAGGACAACCCAGTGCAGTGCAGAGGGAAAGCAGGCAGAGAGAGAGCAGGCAGACAGCCAGCTGTTCTCTGTGGGACTGGTAAGAAATCATCGTCTGTCTGCGTTTGGCTGGGTTGTGTAGTCTGCTAGCACAGGAAACAACTTTAACAGCAATCTAAAGGAGTTGGTCCTGTTTAAACCACTGCCGGGATGATTTAACACACACGCAAGCACATAAGCACACACACCCACACACGCACACACAGGCAGATGTGCGCAAGCTGAACGGAATTGAATTACACTGTGAACTGAAACGCAACCGCGGCAAAAATTTATACGTACTGGCGGACGCGGTTAAAATTAGCATAGTTGTGAAAATATATGGATACGGTCGCAATCCGCGCCGACGTTAACCGAGCCCCTGGAGAACACTCGAGGACGATCGTGATCAGAGTTCAAGGAAAACGGAAAATCCCGGTCAATATTTGCGGACGGGCACACGCAGTCAGTGTTAAATAGGCCCCCTGGTGAATATTTACAGGCCGCAGCCATCGCTGTTCAAAAGCGGAGTGACCCTGGTGAATATTTATGGACGGTGAAGGTCAGGGCTGACCGGTGGAGTGGTTCGTTTGACCGGGTGGGGGCGGAGTGGTTAGTTTGCCAGTCGGCCCACGGTACTTACGTCATAAGCCCCGGCCTTGATCTGCTGATAGAGCCGGTGCTGGTCCTCGTCCCAGAAAGGGGGGTACCCCACCAGCAGGATGTACAGGATCACCCCTACAGAGATGAAAGACACGGGGAGAAAGGGTGAGGAGGGCCGTCGCCCGGACGACGGCGAGGGCCGGACATCAAACGCGTAACCATGGCAACGGGGGGGGGGGGGAGGGAGGATCGCAGCCTGTGACCTGTCTGTGACATTTTCACCGTCTGTGGAATGACTGTTTGGTTAGCCACCGTGACGGTGCTGTTTAACTGCAAGTCAGTCTTAGTCACTGCAAGGACATTCAAGTGCTGTTTACTGAAACTGTACTAAAATGTGCTTTTATGCGCACATATATTCAAATGTGACCGTTAGGGGCAGCTCGTTGCCTAGTAGCTGAGGTACATGACTGGGACCCAGAAGGTTGGTGGCTGTGTAGCCATGATAAGATCCGCACAGCACTTGAGCAAAGCCCTTAACCCCACATTGCACCAGGGGGGACTGTCCCCTGCTTAGTCTAACCCTAAATCATTTGGATAAAAGCGTCAGCTAAATAACTCTTGTACAAAAATGTAACTACAAAATAAAATGAACCCTCAATGATGATAATAAATGATGATAAAATTGATAAAAAAAATTTAAAAGATGCAGCAATAATATAAACAATATGATAATATAAACTACATTCTGTGTGGCACTGCATGCACAGACGGTATGTTATTACCGGATCGACACTGGGGTAAACCCAGGCCACTAACTGCTGCTCATTTCACTTTCGCAAATGGCTCATTATGTCACCATCGCCGTGACGATAAACATGAATCACGCACGGAAGGAGTTCGACTGGGCTAAGAGGAGAGGCTCTGTGACCGGCCGCCATGTTTTCCCCCACAGCCCGGGATGGTACTCTGCGGTCGGGTGAACCTCCCGCGACCCGCAGATTGTAATTCGGCCGGTGACTCCGGTCGGGTCAGCGGCGTGACGTCCGCCCCTGAGGCGCCGCCGTTAAACGCGTTACATCACGGCGGGCTGAGAGCCTCTCCCTCGTTCCCGTAGCATGACACCTCGACACTAATGACAGACCTTCGTCGCCCTAAACCCATTTGCGAGCACTTACGGAAATCTCTCCGGATGAGAGCCCCGGCTAAACGGCTAAACGCGAAACCGTTGTTTAAGCCGTTATATGAAATATTAAATCCGCGCTGCGTTTACGGCGAGCTGAAGGACGCGGGGCGGCTCTGTATGGCGTCCGGCCCGAACACTGACAAGGTGAACACGCCCTGAGTCATCAGCGGGCAGAAACAGTGCTGGAATGCGAGAAGGTGAACGGGGACACCAGGGTGGTACTGTGGAAAACACCACCTGCTGGAAACACAGACGTGCAGGGAGAGTGGGGCAGCTCAAGCAGACCGGGCCTACTTTCAAACCATGGTCACGACTGCAGGTGCATCTCCACTTCCTACATGGCTTGGTATTACTCAGATTCTGCGTTATTTCTCCCCATTTAACCCTCCTATTATGTTAACACTGTATGACTGCTTTTATGTTTGGTGTCTAATTGAGCCCAACAGTTTAAATAAGCACACAATTATTGTAATAGAAATATTTTGACACTTTGGTTGTCACCTTCTTAGTGTTTCCAAAATAGCCTAGCCTTTTATCCATAAATATGAGAAATCGGTGAGAAATATCTCATTTTAGGGCCTAAGGAACAGTAAGGGAAAGTTTGGCACCTGTATGGGAAAGTGCCACCAGAATCATCCGCAAAGAACTCTGAGATAAAAATAAATATGGTTGTATATTTTGGTTGTCAAAAGAACCCCACACACGGTGTCTCGGTGGCGCAGCCTGTAGAGCACTGACCGCATGCTCATTGCGAGCCGCGACGTCGGCGGTTCGAATCCGACCGTCTGACATTTGTCGCATGTCTTCCCCTCTCTCTCTCGCTCCCATTCTTCCTGTCTCTATATACTATATACTGTCCAATAAAGCTGAAAAAGGCCTAAAAAATATCTTTAAAAAAATGAACCCCACACAACACATTTGTATGCGAAGTTGTTACAGGACTTAGCATAGCAGTATGTTTATTGCATGTTTACCATTTAATCCCACCAAATTAGAAAATTAGAATTTTTTTTAAGAGATGGCAAACACTAAATGGGGTAAAACTGACCCAAAACATAATAGGAGGGTTAAAAAAATTAGCATTCAGTTTATTCTGAGGGGTGGTGAGTGCAGAGGGGTCCACAATGAATAACGTTACTGTATTGATTTGTTTGTGCTGTTTTCACCAAGCAGAACTGGCTACTAGGTGCAATATGTAGTGGGATATAACACATTCTAATTCATGTGAATAATTTACAAAACATATTATGTTTGGTTTGCTCAGGTAGCCAAGTTCCTCAATGGATAAACCGCTGCAGATAAAATACAGTATAACGCTCTTTTGTGTACACAATAACAGTGTAAGCCATTCCATTGAATTGGGATTGGGAAACACAAAAATATATATTTCATATTTCAAGATACACATTAAATACAAAAGCAGAATGGCAGGCATTTATATATGTATACCTTCAGGTTCAGGTTTTACAGACAGACAGACAGACACACAGACACACAGACAGACAGACAGACAGACAGACACACAGACAGACAGACAGACAGACAGACACACAGACAGACACACAGACAGACAGACAGACAGACAGACACACAGACAGGCAGACAGACACACAGACAGACACACAGACAGACAGACAGGCAGACAGACACACAGACAGACAGACACACAGACAGGCAGACAGACACACAGACAGACAGGCAGACAGACACACAGACAGACACACAGACAGACAGACAGACACGCAGACACACAGACAGACAGACAGGCAGACAGACACACAGACAGACACACAGACAGACAGACAGACAGACAGACAGACAGAAGGACGGACAGACAGGCGCATACCGCAGGCCCACATGTCCACAGGTTTTCCATATGGGTCTTTCCTCAGCACCTCCGGAGACAGGTAACCCGGAGTTCCAGCAAACCCTAGACAGAGGGACAGAGACCATCAGAGACCTGAAGGGACTGGACTACAAATCCATCATGCATTGTGATACTAAGGGACAAGCTTTGAACAACAAAAAAAACTACATGTCCCAGAATGCCCTTTTTTGTTCCTGGGGAAAAACTGGGGGAAAAACTGGGGGAAAAATGTTTTTTGTTCACTGGCGAAAAAACTTCCAGCACTTTCTGTGGTGTAAACTTGCCATTTTCTGTCACAGTTATTCAAACACATTTAGTATGTTTCCTCCTCCAGATTATCAGCTTACCCTGTGCCATGAGATAATTTCTGATTCTGCATGCAGTGACCACACACTATAAGACTGTTATTTATGTGCATTACAGACTGAATTCTCATACTGTGGCATACTTTAGATATCGCTTTCCTGCGACAAGCCATCTGCTATCTCAGCAACCTTCATTCAAAAGGCAATTTTTTAGCAAGAATGTCTTCCTATCAGTAATGTGTGTGAGTACTGAAACATTTTGAAAAAGGAACATTTTTTTTGCAAGAATGTATTCCTATCAATTATCTGTGTGCGTGCTAAAACATTTTTAAAAAGCCAAGAAACTGGAAATAAAACTTCTGGTCAGGCAAGAAACACTGGTGAGATAATCACAGGAGATGAAAAAATTACTAAAACATTTCAACAGTCATTTGTAAAAAACTAACCATTTTACTGTGTGGTTGCTTTGATTGACACTCACCAAACCAGGCCTGTTGGTCGCCCTGGACTTCAATAGCCAGCCCAAAGTCCGCAAGCTTCACAGCAGCCCCCTTCAGCTTACTGGCCAAAAGCAAATTCTCTGGCTTTGATTCAAAGACAAAAAGAGTTTCGGGACAATGTCAATACCCAGCACACCTGGGCTGGAAGGAAGGGTCTACTGTGTCAGGTCAGAATCTCCTGCAGCAGCACTTTGTGTGGTCTAATGTCTCCCGGAGAAGGCAGACTGGGGGGTATGCAGGGCACTGACGCTCACAGCACTCTCCAATCCCCTGGAGGTAAGAGGGGGCTGTGACAGCACTCTACCAATCACCCAGAAAACGAAGGGCTTGCTTTGCAGCGTGGTTTGACATGTGAGCGTAAACTTCATCAGTTTCACTGGCGGTGTCGAGGTGTGCCTGAACAGGCACTTGAGTGCTTCTCATTATATGTTGTGTTTTTCGTAATGCGTGTCTGGAATTGATTAATTTGCATTCAGCTCCTGCATACCCCCTTGAGCCAGTCAGAGGTCTTAGCTATCTTTCAGTGAATCATGTATTTGCTGACATTTAAAAGCAGTTCCTAAAAAAAAACCACACAAAAATACTTTCACCTTTGTTTTTGTTTTTTAGGCCAAGTAGCTGTCTGAAAGCTGCACTTCACCAAAGCCAAATCAGAGTTTTTATTTTTTTATTAATGTATTTTTACAGAGGGGAACTGCTTTGTAAATGTATGGAATACATGTATATATTTGAGCGTGTTAACACACAAAACCAAGGGAAAACATCTCATTGCTTTAACAGCTTGTTGAGTTGGTTTCTGTTTTTGAGGGAATGCAGTTTTACGGGAAGTGGCACGAAACCAGATGCTGCACTGCGTTTCAGAATAACTGTTGTTAGTAGAGCGTCGCTGAACCGTGGCTGAAGGGACCATGGCCACGTGCGTGTGGAGTGAGCAGTGCGCAGTGAACGTTGCGATGCAGTCATTGCCAAACCGCCTGCAGGTGGTCACGTGACCGGCGGTGTCGCAGGGACACTTCCTCCCCACGGGGGTCTTCAGCAGTGCTTGGAGACTGGCTCACACGTCGCCCCCCATCCCCCCCCCCCTGCACCTCGTTCCCTGTCCGACTGTTCACGCAGGAAGTGGGTCGCTCGGTCCTCCAAGTCCACGGGGGGGGTTACGCACTTCGCCAAATCCGTGCCGGGATTTCACTGAGCTCGAAGCCGTTATTTTCTGAGGGCAAGCAGAAAACCACTCGACGTATTTTTGAGTGAGTCTATAACTGAGTTTTGGGTACTTGAGAACTGGAGTGGCAGTCCACCGGAGGAGGGGGGGTGGTGATAGCAGAGAGTGCTGGGTCAATGGTTCTTACGAGCCCTAAATAGGTCCCCCTGAGCACCCAGCAACTGACACTGAGCTTCATTCAAGTGTACCTAACAGACTCCCTGCTCTGCTTCTCCACATCCCTCAGCTTCCCTCAGTGCCACACATAATCAGTGCTGCTCTCTCCTAACCTGCCAATCCTATGGTTTTCCACACAAACGAAAATAATCTTCCAGAGACCCACCCCTGTCACAGAAACACAAGCGCTGGCACAGCCACACGCATGAAAGAAGGGAGAAGGGGAGAGAGAGAGAAAGAGGGAGCGAGAAAGAGAGGAAGAAATGGGGAACGCAATGCCGGCTCTCCCAGGCACGAATGCAGAATATGCCCCTGGGAAGTCATCAAAATTCCATTTACCCCGTTGAATATTCATGGGCGGCTTTTTAAATAGCTGCGAAAAGTTATATTTTTACATAATTAGAGGCACTTTTCATAAACGGTCTATACCGCGGAAGAACTCCCCAAGAGACATCACTCAAATCGTTCCAGTCCTGGAATGCAAAATGATTTCTTTGAAGGATAAAAATGCGCACAAAAGCATAGCAGGGCTAGGAGAAATGACTCCCCGTGGGGAAATGCTTGGCTGTGTTGTACCAGGAGAGAAAGTGTCCAAAGACTGGCTCTCACACTGCTGTACACACACAGCGCCGCCCTGTCACCTCAGCGCAGCGATGATTCATCCACAAACCACAGCAATTACCTGCAGCGCGATAAAATTCACTTCCCTCCCCTAACGGGTCAAAAGCTGCGAGACAACCCAGACAGGGCTTGGATTCCGTTGTCGGTTGCAAATTCAAACCCCGCGTCGGAAGCTCGGGCCTCGTCGAAGAAGCTTCTGAAACAACCGAGATGAAAACCCACAAAGGAAACAAGCAGCAGACAGCAGCGGAGCACAGACAGTACGTGTGAAAAATGATTCACACACTGAGTTAAAGTTTGCCTCCCCTGGGGGACCAGCCGGTTGCAGACAGTTTGTAGTGAGTCTGGGGGGTACCTCCCGGCACGGCTCTGCGCCAACCTCCCGCTCGAATCAAAATTTATGTTGCGCTGTCAAGGTTAAGGTGTAACAAGTGTAATTGGATTCCAGGGAGCAGCCATATAAATGTGATTATGCTGCATTAATTTAACTAGGGTGCTGTGCCCCTGGTGGAGTGTGCCGGCCTCAGTTGTAGCCTGAAGCCGTAGCACTGGCAAGGAACAGGGGACTATGTGGTATCTACACGTACGATATGATCTATGCGCACGTGCACGCACGCACGTACGCAAGCAGGCACCACTGAGCACAGAAGAGTACTGATAACTCCTAAGATGTTGTTAGCTTAGGCAGTGGGTTAGCTGTGGCTGATTAGCCACCACATAACCTCCCTGAGCATTAACTCAGAAGCTGGAAATTTTATACTTCATTTCAAAAGTGGCAGCGCCCTCACTCCTCACACCCACATGGTATAAAAGTTAAGGGCAATAGAGACAGCGGTGCAGCCCATGTCGTAGCGCTGTGAAAACAGCCTCATCGGGACGGAGGTGGAGGGGGTGAACGAGGGATGATGGAGAAAGACTGGAGATGAGGAGGTCATCTTAGCAGACAGAGATAGAAAGACGTAAGAGAGCAGGGTCAGAATTATGATGGTGGAACGAAGGAAAAGAGGACAGGGGTATGTTACGTTAATTACATTAACGGCGTTTGGCAGACGCTCTTATCCAGAGCGACATAGAGTTGATTAGACTAAGCAGGAGACAATCCTCCCCTGGAGCAATGCAGGGTTAAGGGCCTTGCTCAAGGGCCCAACGGCTGTGCGGATCTTATTGTGGCTACACCGGGGATCGAACCACCGACCCTCGCGGGTTCCAGTCATGTACCTTAACCACTACGCTACAGGCTGCGTATATGGCAGAAGAGGAAGAATGGAGAGAGAAAAGAGAAGATGGGAAGAAAGAAAGAGGTTAGATGACATGGTGATCAGGGAACAGAAGACAGGATAGAGGAATGACAGAGGATGGGAGGAATAGAAAGAGATGGAGTGAAAGCAGGAGACATACGGAGGCATAGACCAGGGCCTGTCACTCATCAGTGGTAACCAATGGCTGCTCTGTCCAAGCCAACGTCCAGCCCACAGAAATTATGACCAAGTGAGACACTGTGCAGCCCAATGAACTACAGCTAAATGAACTAAAGCCCAATACGCTACAGCCAATAGCCAACAAACTACAGCTAAATGAACTAAAGCCCAATACGCTACAGCCTATAGCCAACAAACTACAGCTAAATGAACTAAAGCCCAATACGCTACAGCCAATAGCCAACAAACTACAGCTAAATTAACTAAAGCCCAATACGCTACAGCCAATAGCCAACAAACTACAGCTAAATGAATTAAAGCCCAATACACTACAGCCAATAGCCAACAAAGTACAGCTAAATGAACTAAAGCCCAATACGCTACAGCCTATAGCCAACAAACTACAGCTAAATGAACTAAAGCCAAATACACTACAGTCAATAGCCAACAAACTACAGCTAAATGAACTAAAGCCCAATACACTACAGCCAATAGCCAACAAACTACAGCTAATTGAACTAAAGCCCAATACGCTACAGCCAATAGCCAACAAACTACAGCTAAATGAACTAAAGCCCAAAACACTACAGCCTATAGCCAACAAACTACAGCTAAATGAACTAAAGCCCAAAACACTACAGCCTATAGCCAACAAACTACAGCTAAATGAACTAAAGCCCAATATGCTACAGCCTATAGCCAACAAACTACAGCTAAATGAACTAAAGCCCAATACGCTACAGCCTATAGCCAACAAACTACAGCTAAATGAACTAAAGCCCAATACGCTACAGCCTATAGAACACAGGTGTCAGGAGGGTCCTAGAGGGTTTTTGGGGTTGTTCTCAGCACCTGTGGTTCAATCAAGTCATTGATTGGCTAATTTACTTAATTGTCAGCTGATTGAAAGGAAAAGTTTGACATCCCTGCTATAGAACTACAGGAAGATTAACTACAGCCCAGAGAACAACAACCAAAAGAACTACATCCCAGTGAAATACAGCCTAAAGGCACTACAGTTAAATTAACTACAGCCGAATGAGCCACAACAACCCAGTTAACTACAGCCCCAAAGAACTACAGCCAGATGAACTCTTGAAGTCAAGTTTGAATGTGGTCACAGTAGCATACTTTCAGCCTGGTATTGACAGTGAATATGTTTCACAGCTTCAATTATTCAAATCCAGGTATACATTTATCTGTTCAGAGATTTGCGTCTTCCCGAATGTGTGTGTCATAATGAAAGTAGAGTCCATGTTACGTTGCCAATTCTCGACCCATATAAATCCCCAGGGGTTTGATTTCCTGCCATGGTACAGAAGGAGATGGTCCACTCTTCTTTTTAAAAACCTAATCACTGAATCACACTGCTACTGTGTCAGCTGCGGTCTGTACGTGTATCTACTGTATGTGTGTGTGTGTGAGTGTGAGTCTGTGTGTGTCTGTGTGTGTGTGTGTGTGTGTGTGTATATGTGAGTTTGTGTGTGTGTGTGTGTGTGAGAGAGTGAGCCTGTGTGTGTGTGTGTGTGTGTGTATGTGAGTCTGTGTGTGTGTGTGCATGTTTGTATGTGTGTGCGTGTATGCCTGAGTGTGTGCATCATGCATGTGTATGTATGCACGGGTGTGTGCATGCATGTGGGTGTGTGTGTGTGTGTGTGTGTGTGCGTGAGAGTCTGTGTGTGTGTATATATATGTGAGTCTGTGTGTGCGTGTGTGTGTGAGAGAGTGAGTCTGTGTGTGTGTGTGTGTGTGAGTCTGTGTGTGTGTGTGTGTGTGTGTAAGAGAGTGAGTCTGTGTATGTGTGTGTGTGTGTGTGTGTGCAGGTGTGTGTGTGTGTGTGTGTGTGTGTGTGTGAGAGTCTGTGTGTGTGTGTGTGTGTGTGTGTGTGTGCAGGTGTGTGTGTGTGTGTGAGTCTGTGTGTGTGTGTGTGTGTGTGTGAGTCTGTGTGTGTGTGTGTGTGTGAGTGTGTGCAGGTGTGTGTGTGTGTGTGTGTGTGTGAGTCTGTGTGTGTGTGTGTGTGTAAGAGAGTGAGTCTGTGTGTGTGTGTGTGTGTGTGTGTGTGCAGGTGTGTGTGTGTGTGTGTGTGTGTGTGTGTGAGTCTGTGTGTGTGTGTGTGTGTGAGTGTGTGCAGGTGTGTGTGTGTGTGTGTGTGTGTGCATTCACTATGCAGTGAAACTGAGAGAGAGACCTTGTGTTGTCATTCGTTGCTTGTTTTGTTCTCCTCTTGTTTGTTTAGTCTCTTCGGCAGTGCGGTGTGGCCAATCACAGGCAGAGGCGGAATGCAAACGCAGTGAGATTATTTCAGGAGCATCATGATGTACCCGGCTCATTTGATTAACAAATGTGCGCTCCGGGCCAGTTCGGCAGAGCACAGATCACAAGCGGGTCTTCTGTTCCTGCACTCGCCTAAGAACCGGGCGGGCCTTCAGCCGGGAGTCTGAACGCATGTGGGGTTTGATAGATGTCAGGATCCGGTTCCGCGCGGAAACTGCGTCCCGTTCGGACAGCCGTCTGCCATTCAGGCGCCCACACCTGGGGCAGAATCCACGACCTGTCAGTCTGTCAGAGTCGCTCAATCCGTCAGCCATTCAATCAGTCAGTCAGTCACTGAGAAAATCAACTCATGCACTCATAAACTCATTCAGTCAGTCAGGGTGTCAATCAGAGATGCAGTCCGTCACTCTGACAGACTGATCAAATCGGTCAGTGAAAAAGTGAAATTCAGTCCCATCAGTTAACCTCATTCAGTCAATCAATCAGTCAGTCAGTCAGTCAAAAAGTTGATCAATCAATCAGTCATTCAGTAAATTAGTCAGTCAGTGAGAAAATCAGCAACTAATTCAGTCATAGACTCATTTAGACAGTCAGCAAATCAATCAGTGATTCAGTCAGTCAGTCAGTCAGTCAGAAAGTCAGTCAGTGAGTCTGAAATTCAATCAATCAGAAATCCAATCACTTAACCAGTCAGTCAGTCAGTAAATCAGTCAGTCAGTGAGTGAGTCCGTCGCTGCATATCCTTGCTTGGCCACACGTCCCGTGAGGGCAGACACCGGGATGAAGAGGCCCGGAGGAGGAAGAGGAGGACCCCGACTGGATTCCCCTTGGTCTCGACTCACCTTCAGGTCCCGGTGGACCACGCCCATCTGGTGGCAGTGGAGCACAGCCTCAAGGATCTGCTGAATGCAATGACTGCATGCAAACACCAGGGGGCGCGTGTTAGTGACAAGCTCACACTCACTGTCTGTGCGTCCTCGTTGAGGCCCAGACGGACGGCTGCACGTGACGATAATGAAGCAAGCGGCTTTAGCCCCCAGCACTGCCGGAAGGGGCTGGAACCCCAAGCGGGGGGAGAGCTTTCCCCCGTTCCCCTTCTTTAACAGTCCCATCTGGGGCCTGTGATAATGTCATTTTAGATGTCCAAAGAGATGGACGTGCCTTGGCTTCCCGGACTGATTTGTGTACGATTGAATTATTTTAGAGGCATTCCTCCATGCGTATTAGAGGACTGCCATTTGTGTGCGTGTGTGTGTGTGTGTGTGCGCGCCAATATCTTTTCCACGGTTTGAGACGGGAGCTGTGCTGTGGGCAAAGCCGGTTGCTGTGTCCTCAACATCATCAACATCATCATCATCAGCATCATCATCATCATCGTCAACCTCAGCCACCTCTGAGCCACAACACAGAAGTGGTGTTAACTCTACAAGCTGCTATGAGTTTGACCGCAGGGGTGGGGAGGGGTGAGTTCTGTACCACGGGCTACAGGGCGAGGATACGTCAAGAGGAAACCCCCCCCCACCCCCCCAAAAACAGTGACCCCACCCCAAACCCCCACTCCTTACCCTGACACCCCCCCACCCCACCCCGGGCCCCACCCCCGGAGTCAGGCCTCGAAGCAGCCGTACAGAGCGGACCGGTCGGAGGCTACATGCAACGCGGCCTGGGCTACAGACAGGGAAAGCTCTGCGGCCGCTGTCTTTCCCTCCCGGGCTGCTGCTGGCTCAGTCACTGTCTGTGAGAGGTGGGGTGAGGTGGGTTCGGGCATGGAGCTTGGCGGGAGGAGGGGGGGGGGGGCGGGCGGGCGGGGGGGGGGGTCGAGTTGGCGGTCTATGCATGTGTACTGACCTTCAGGTCCCTGTGCACTATGCCATTTAGGTGACAATGATTAACACTTTCTAGAATCTGCTGAATACAGTGACTGTGGGAGAGACAGGGCGAGAGGCAGGGAAAGAGGACGTCAGAACAGGTGAACACAGAGAGACAGGCAGGAAATGAAACCAACTAAACAAAACAAAACGAAAAAAACAACCAAGAAACAAAACAAAACAACGACAAAACAAAACAAAAAAAAACAACCAAGAAACAAAACAAAACAAAACAACAACAAAACAAAAAACTATAGGTTTTCGAAATGAAAGTCATCACAAATCACAAAGAGATTAAAAGCGCCCCAAATGAACAAAAAAAAAAGCTAAAAACAGGACGGGATCATGGAAGCGAACAGTATTTTGCTAATGAACCTCAGGTGTTTAGGCCAGTAACTGAAAAAAGTCATAATAATTGCTTAAAACCTATTTTGTCATTATACTAAATTGTAAAGCTAACAGAAAAGGCTATCAATTAAATAAATTAGTCATCAGAAAGAGATTTATCTGGAGTAGATAAGGCAAAAGGTGTCTATGGGCTGTTCACAAGGCCCTGAGTGGAGGGGGGCTCTGAAGATAAATGAGGCACTGAGAAGCAAACAGTGTTCAGTAACTGCTGACTTCATCTAGTCTTCTTCTGTAAAATTTATTTTTGTCGTTGCTGTTGGTGTTATAAATCATAATATTCATTATAAATTCTCATCGTACATATTTCTTAAACGATACGCTGTCGGAAGCCAGACCAACACGTTCTTGGCATCTTGGGAGAGTGGAGCAACCAGAACATCTAAAGGAGGAAGTCCGTATGAGCCCTTGGCCTAGGATCTTCAGTTAGTTAGGTGCTATAATAATGGTGGGAGAATCCATCTGGACTCAAACACAGGAACACCCACCCAGACCAAATTCTGAGGTCCAAGGCTGCAGTGCTAACAGTGAGGACGAGCTGGACCTGGGGCCAGAAACCCTGGTCCTGGAGAACCGCAGGGACTGTTGGCTTTTGTTACTCAGCATTTAATTGATTCATGGAAGCAGTTAATTACACGGTTAACTCGCCTCACCCGGATTCTTGGGTGTCCATCGGTTGCTGATTTTAAGGTGAAAACACCTGGACCCGTGGACTCACAGCTCAACCCCAGTTAATAGCGTGACCTCAGGACCTAAGAATTCACTGAGAGGACAGGAAATATACCGGGCTTTGAACCTGCAGAGCACTTCCTCTGAGACTTAGTGCCAATGAACTTCTGCATCACGGCTTTGATGCTAAAGCCCCGCCCTCCCGGCCAGGCCATCTCAGGACACCTGCCCAATCACGCTCGCACAAGCCGCTCTCTCGTCCTGATTGGTCGAGAGCCCGCCCAAGGGAAAGTCAGGACTGTCCGTGACTTTTCCCCTTTCCTCCCATGAATCTCCTCTTTGGCTTGACCGTGGCATCCTCTGTTTATCTTTTCATTGTTCATGCTTAGCATCTTACTGATATGAATTTCGCTTTCATTCACTTCCTGAGTTTTTCTTGAGCTCTGTAGGGACTTCTAAATATTGGTAACGGTTCATTGTGATTATTATTCTCATCGAAATTATTTATTTTGTTGAACATATTTTCTAAAAGTTCAAATCAAATTTGTGATCGATAAGTATTTAAATGTACCCATCTCTGCAAACTACAAAAATGCTCAGGCACTATGAACACATACGTGATATAAAATATAAAAAGTATAAATCAACAAAAGTAGAAACAGGATGAAAGACAGAACCATAGATTAGTTAACACCTCGAGATTTTGCAGCAGAAAACAGATAAGCAGAATAAAGACATTTCAAAATCACAAATCACAAACGATAAACCATTTTCAACAACATGAACTCTGAATGAACGGAGATACATTAACACTGGCCATCAAGACAAACTGGAAAATATCAGACAGCTTTCTACAGACACAGAAGACCTACAGCATGAAAAGCCACAAATGGTGCATTGGAGTGTTCCCAATCCACCGGACCAGCAGTCCCAGTACACAGTGGATATGGTGGTGTGTTTCCACATATTTACTGCGTGTGTACGCAAGTGTGGGTGTGTTTATGTCCTGTATGTGATTAGTGTGTGTGTGTGTGTGAGTGAATAGGTGACCTGTATGCGTGTGCATGTGGATGTGTGTTTGAGCTTGTTTCGGCTGGCTTGCTTGTGTGTGTGCGCGTATGTGTGTGTGTGTGTGTGCGTGCATGTATATTCCCAAGTGTTACTGCAGCCATCCGAGCCTCTGTTTATACACCTCAGTCTACATTTTAGTCATATCCGAGCTACGTTTCTCAAGGGTACAGAGAGGTTAAATCAAGAGTTTCAAAGACTAAGCATTAACTTACTATTGTTCTTGACACTTTAATCTTAAGTTGAAAAAAAAAATGCATTCTAACATTTAGGTTACGTTCAAATAGAATTGATCATGCACTTTACGGAACCTGCGCCCTTAAAAGACCCGGCTATCACTTACCTGGCGTCAGCTTCACTGTAGTATTCTCGGGCCACGATGTCCTCGAACAGCTCCCCGCCCGTGACTCTGAAAACACAGCAGAAAATGAGTCGGATTGGTACCACACTGCAAATTTCAACACTGCGGGAAACCTTCTCCACACACACAATGACGTCTGAATGTGTAGTTCAGAAAAACCAGCCTAACAGCCACAGAGGGATCGCTGCCGCCTACATTTCCCATGGGTGAGTGGGCCTGAGCAGGACACATATTATACCTGTGAGTCATGAGAAAATGAAAGAAAAGGCAACGGACGGACCTCTTTTACCAAGCCACGGAAAAACATGAAAAACCAAAAAGTTATGGATCATATTGCCAGTTACAGCAGATTAATGGCGGTAATCCCCGTGTTCTCATTCTCCTGACGGGCAGAGAAATGTGGGAGATTTACATATTTCATGAAGCAGCGCTCTCAGCAGAAGCCGAGCAGATTGTTGTGTTTGGACGGGGTACAGGAGGAACACATGCGGGCCTCTTGATTTAGACATGACCTCATCGCAGTGTTGCACAGTACAGCCCCGACGCGGCGGCGGTCCAAACGCTCCGGCTACGCGGTCCATCGCACACGCCGTTCTCTCAACATCAGGATCCGAGCGGTCAGCCTCCCGTTCCCATGAACACACCCACCAAACCCACCCCGATCCTACCCCAAGCCCACCACAAACCCGTTCCAAACCTACACGAACATACCCCAAACCCACCCCGATCCTACCCCAAGCCCACCACAAACCCGTTCCAAACCTACACCGAACATACCCCAAACCCACCTCAAACCCGTTCCAAACCTACACCTAACATAACTCTGAACCTCTAAAACCTGCCCCAAATCAACCAAAATCGAATCCAGACCCTCCCAAAACCTACAACAAACAAACCCCAAACCTACCCCAAATCAACCAAAACACCCCAAACCTACCTGAAACCCACCCACCTCAAATACACCCAACAAAATCTCAATCCTACCAAAAACCCCGACCCCAAACCTACAGTATCACAAACCCATTCCCAAGCCCACCTCAAAACTACCCCGAATCAACCAAAATCGAATCCAGATTTCCAGAATCCAGAATCGAATCCCTCCCAAAACCTACAACAAACAAACCCCAAACTCGTTCCAAAATGACCTCAAACCCACCCCAATCCAACCTGAAATCAAATCCAAACCAACCCCAATCCTAAACCACAAAACCCGCTCCAAACCCTTGACCATCCTTGAGACAGCACTTCTCTCTGCTTCCACAAATTTTCAGAGCTCAGCTCCTGCCAGTTCCTCCAGCTCTCTCTCAGCAGCCTCTAATCCAAGCTGACCGTTTTTGGCCCCTCTTTCGGACACCCCTGGCACCTATCCTGCTCTTGTGATTCCCAGGGCATGGCTAGCTTTTGGACGCCACGCTGCTTCTCTGTGGCAAAGGACATCCAAGCAGATGGTTTTCCTATTGCCTGTTACAGTAACTTTCAGCTCAGCTCAACTTAACATTTTCTCCTCTTGAAGACAGACAGCGCCTCGCGGCAACTCGATTATCATATGAACATTTTGCAGTTGCAGTTAGGCAACAATCTACAAGGCACAGAACAGCAAAATGTCATGAAAAGTGACGTTTTCCCCTACAGGACCCAGAGGGAATTTGATTTACTGTACCCTCATTTCCAGGGGGAAAAAGCTTTCAGGCTCGGATAGCGAGCTCGATAGCCTTTGCCTTATGTGATTCGGTGAAATAAAATGCAGCATTTGAAGCAAATCCAAAGGGAGAGGAAGAAAGAAAGAAAGAGATAGAGAGAAATAGAGAAAAGAGAAAGAGATAGAGAGGAGAGACAGGCGAGGGAGAGAAAGAGAGAGAAAGAGATAGAGAGAAATAGAGAAAAGAGAAAGAGATAGAGAGGAGAGACAGGCGAGGGAGAGAAAGAGAGAGAAAGAGATAGAGAGAAATAGAGAAAAGAGAAAAAGAGAGGGGAGAGAGACAGGCGAGGGAGAGAAAGAGAGAGAAAGAGATAGAGAGCAATAGAGAAAAGAGAACAAGAGAGGGGAGAGAGACAGGCGAGGGAGAGAAAGAGAGAGAAGGAGGAGGGAGCGTGGGCTAATGTCTTTCAAAGTGATATTGATTTCCACATCAACAAACAGTTGCGTGATTGGAGGATAATAGAAGTGATGGATAAGGCTTGAGAGAAAAATACACTCCCCTGGACACAAAGGCTAAATTCAGACTGTGTGAAAACATAAGGGCCTGGGCGGCTAGAAGAGTTTCTTTTCCCCCTTTATCTTTAAAAATATATAATCTGTGTATGATGACATTCTCACACTGCTTATGAAATCCAATGGCATTTACAACAATTCTCTGTAAACAGTGTAATAAAGCATCTCTTCACCACACATTCACAATGTAGGACTAGGGTGCCAATGTACTGCACCAGGAAAAACCCAGTCTGGGCAGTTAATGTAAATTATTTAGGATAAAGGATTTAGCCAGTGGGGGGAAATAATGTGTAAATAAAGCCAGTGGTGCCGTATAGGCTTTTACATTCATTAAAGGGATTAACAAAGTGAATTATAGGCCATTCTTCAGGGTGAGTTCGGGTAGCAGAACAAGAGGGCACACATGGAAATTGGCAAAGGAGAAATTCGGTACTGATATTAAGAAGTTATTTTTTCACACAGCGAGTGCTCAATGTGTGGAATAGCTTGCCAGCGCATGTAGTGGAGGCAGAAACACTGGGGGTTTTCAAGACCAGGCTTGATTCGGCATTCAATTTTATTTAGCTTTTAGGCAAACTAGGCAGTAGGTGCACTTAGGGGTAGGAAACGGAGAGCATTGCTGGGCTGAACGGCCTGTTCGCCATTACCTTATGTTATGTTATGTTATGTATAGACCTGTGGTTTTCAACCATTTCAACCAACCATGGGGGGGGGGGGGCATGAGGAGGCTTGAGATTCAACTGTGAACCGTAAACCCAGGGTTTAGGAAAGCATACTGTGCCTTTCAGAACCTCTCCTTGACAAAGGGGCAAAATGGCAGCCCCTTCCTCAGGTCATGCGGGTCTATCGACATCTCACAGTGTGCGCGGTACAGAGAAATTTCTAAGCAGCTCGAGATCTTATTAAAAACGGCCCGGTTACAAGTGGCTAGCTGCATTAGAGAATTACAGGGGATATTTTATGGCATAAAAGCTCAAAGTAATGCCACCCCATGACTAAGCAGGCCTGGGCTTAAGTCAGCTCTGCAAAGGAACCCTTCCTGGGCCAGCCAGCTTCCTGCTGGTAGTGACATTGCTGAACCAATAGAGGACATTCTTCCTTCTGGACCAATAAGAGAAGCCAGGGCCCCAGAGCAGTGAGGGGGACACAGTGCTGTAGGAGATGCTGTCACTGGGATGAGGTATTACACTTCCTCATCAGGCTTTAAAGATCCAAAAGCATTTACTTAAAAAAAAAAGTGGGGTACAAAGTTCATTGTGGATTCCTGATTACATTTCAAAGACAGGACGTCTCAATCTGGACAGCTAATCACCCTCTTTAAAGCCAAGCTGTCCGATGCCTGCCATGTTTCCCCCCATGTTTTCCATCACTATAAATAATAAATGAATTCTCATGGTTGCATAAAGAGTTAAATAAATGCATAAATAAAGGTTATTGAATTGGCGACACGTTCATGTGACCAGGTCTTGGTGTATCCTTGAAGGAGGCAGACGACACAGAAACGGTAAGAAATTGGAGGAGAGAGGAAGCACGGCTTGAGGCAGCTCTCGCACGGGTGAGCAGGTGTTCACAGGAAACAGCCGGGCTCGGCGGAGCAGTTATTATTTCTCTGGTTGAGTAACACAGTGCTGTCAGAGACAGCCAGGAAACTCCAGCAGTGGAGAGCACCAACAGCTAGGGTGACCTGATGACGGGAGAGTAAAATGGGGACAACCAGGTGATGAGGGTGGAGATTGTGATTGTACACTGGGGGCGGGGGTGCGATTGCTATCCTGGCCGTGGCAGCCTGCTCACGGTCCCCTGCCCAGCAGACACAGAGAATATAACGGTAATGCCTTATTTCACAGGCCGTTAGTGACCTAGTACTGAGTAAGTACCAGCTACTTATTAGGATACTATTATTTCAGAGGTAAATGCTATGACTGTAACGTACTTACATCGTTGTTAGACATTGTACTTACCGTTTTTGTTTCATAGTACTTACCACTGAAATCAAAGTACTTACATAGTAATTACACAAGTAGCTTCATACTGTACTTAGTATTAGGGATTTAACAGGCTGTAAAACAATGGGTGATGCCAATACAACAACCCTGTCTAGCAACGCAGGACAAAATCACCTTGTTAACTGTGGTGAATCCACACACCAATACCTTCATACCGCATAGATACTCATGAAGTGGGCTGTAATGTATTCAGGTAAGGGTACAGAGAGACTGATTGTACTATTATGTGCCACTTCTCTTTCCATTTCAAATCTCATCAAAGAAAATGATGGTGAACTGCACACACACACACACACACACACACACACATCCTCACAATAAAGGCATATTAGATTAACAGAGAGGGGAACAGCTGTGCGATGTTAAAAGGCGGTTTTCAGAAATGAGTCTTTAACGCGGACGGGTTGAAGCAGATCCAGCAGCCCTGAGCTCACCTGCAGGCTATTTCAGGGCAGCAGGTGAGAGCAGCCGGCAGACGGAGGTCGAGTTGGAGCAGACAACATGCCATTCCTTGCTGGAATTCCCCCACATAACCTCACCCTATCGCCTCGCAGTCTTATCACGTCGTTTTTTACCCGGCACCTGCACCGTTCGCCCGTTCCTCCGTAGCTCCAGACGTGAGCACTCACATTAAATATTCAAGGTGTTTACTGCACTTGAGAACATAACAGCGAGAGAAAGAATGCGCTGCTGAAAAGCAAGTGGTTATCAGACCAGTCTTATTAGCGAATAAGAGCACCGATGACTCACGATAATGTGCTTACGAGTTGTCAGAACACGGTCAAAATGTGCTGTTTTTCGGTCTGACCGCCGGCCATTCTGAACTGCACAAGCATCACTGAAAAAGCCCACGTGAGTCCACTGAGGATGTTGAACTTGCAGGGCGAGCTGATGAAATGTCACACCTTTTTGACTAGACTGCTCCCACAAGCGACCGCAAGGCCACCGGTGCTGCAACGCCTGGGCGAAAGTTTCATTTACACCCTCGAATGAGCTATCACAAAGCAATCAGCCGGATGGCACTTTCCCTCCTGATCCAGAACTCGGTCTTTATTTCACAAGCTTGTCTGTTGAAGACGCATTGAGGGCAAATTATTACTGACTTTAGACCGATGACACAGTGCCGGACATTGCAGTCAGAACGATAAGCCTAAATGGGTCCAGAATAGCCTCTACGCATCATGAAACATTTTCCTGCTAGGCTCTATCACCACACTAGCAGTCTGTCGTGCCTCAACTAGTCATCTGCAATCTGGGTTAAATACGTAATTGTTTTGGATTCAAATACTCTTCTACACTTCACTCAGCTTGTCTGGTGTATTGGAAGCCATGAAATGCTCTCAAATAGAGCAAGCCCCGCTTTCTGGTCCTCTCGGGTGGCTCAATTGCACCAGGCAAGATCAATAGAGCTCAGAAAAGTCTTTGAATCCAAAACAATTATGTACAGTATTTGACACTGTTCTGTCAATAATGCTTGGGTAAAGATAATTTATCATTTCACAGCACTGAGGAATTGAAATAGGCTCGGTAAAAACAAGTGCAAAATGAAGACTTGGCACTGGGCTAGGCACCTCCTCCGCCCAGTCCGGACCATCCCACGAAGCAAACGCAGTCTGCTCAACGCTGTAAACAAAAACAGTGTGACCACACAGCGGCCTTCACCCTTCACCGCACTCTCTGTCCACCCTGATGGTTCCTCCCGGAAAACCAAGCCACTCCACCACACACCATCATGGTCTGGCGTGGCCTCGTCGATTTCTAGCTACTCCTCTGAAGATGTTTCTGTCCACAAGCACATTCAGACTGGACAGGTACGGACGAGGGGGAATCACTGGGAAGAGGAGAGGCCCTGACCTTTGACCCCTGACTGGTGTACTGTTAAAGGGCGGCCTGTAGCGTAGTGGTTAAGGTAAATGACTGGGACACGCAAGGTCGGTGGTTCAATCCCCGGTGTAGCCACAATAAGATCCGCGCAGCCGTTGGGCCCTTGGGCAAGGCCCTCAACCCTGCATTGCTCCAGGGGATGATTGTCTCCTGCTTAGTCTAATCAACTGTACGTCGCTCTGGATAAGAGCGTCTGCCAAATGCCAATAATGTAATGAAATGTGTACGTATAGGCATGTGCAGTACAGTGGGGGGGGGCAACCACTCCACTGAGGTCTAAGCCACTAGATTGAGGATGGGATGTTGGGAAAATGAGATTCAGCCCGCGGTCGCACAACAACTCGCCTTTTACATTTTCGTTTCTTCGGTAATCTGTGTCTGAAAGGAAAATGGAAACCCCTTCTGCACAGGGGATCGGCTGCAGACTGAAAGCCACAGTATCGCTATGAAGGGCTGCCTTGTCACCGCACAACCAATGCGGTTTTCATGGGGATAAGCCGCGTAGCACAAAACTCACAACCATAAGACTTTGTTTGACCTGCAGGGCTGTATTTTGCATGCCACAAACCAGACACAAAACCACCAATAAGAGTGCTTCGGCATCTTGCGAGACAAAGGACCCAGTGAGGTCCTGCAGGTTAGCTTGTGTAGGTTAGCTCCTGTAGGCTAGCACCTGTCGGTTTTCTCCTGTAGGTTAGCTCCTGTAGGCTAGCTCCTGTCGGTTTTCTGCTGTAGGTTAGCTCCTGTAGGTTAGCTCCTGTAGGCTAGCTTGTGTAGGTTAGCTCCTGTAGGCTAGCTGCTGTAGGTTAACTCCTGTAGGCTAGCTCCTGTAGGTTAGCTCCTGTAGGCTAGCTTGTGTAGGTTAGCTCCTCTAGGCTAGCTGCTGTAAGTTAGCTCCTGTAGGTTAGCTCCTGTTGGTCAGATCCTGTAGGTTAGCTCCTGTCGGTTAGCTCCTGTAGGGGCCTCCTGTAGGCTAGCTGCTGTAAGCTAGCTCCTGTAGGGAGCTCCTGTATGTTAGCTTCTATAGGTTGGCTCCTGTAAGCTTTCTCCAGCCAGCTCAACATGGTTCCCTGCCCCCCCCCCCGGTTGGCCGTGATTGCATTAGCGATGCGATGCTCGCTGGAGCGCAAGACACGCGACCCGCTGCAAGGACTTTTCAGCAGGGACGCGGCCACCTGAACCCAGGGCGCGTTTATTTGTGCAATCGGCTTACGGACGACAAACATTGCGTCGCACACGTCCACAGAGACGGAAACAGTCCATAAATGTCACTCTGAAGCTAACTCCCGCTTGAGGGTGCAATCGAGAGAGAGTAATGGGAAGCAGGCCGGTTGACCATTCAGGACCCGTTTGAAATGTAAATCGTGCAGGAAAGGTGAAAAATAAAATAAAAATAATTGACTAAAACAAGTACAATGGATACCTGATATTCATCTCATCACTGAGAACTAACTAGAACATTCTCGACCGCCACACCTGGGATGTTATTTGGTGACACTTTACAGTTAGGTTACATGAATTGGCATTAACTAATGTAGTTGTTAACATTGATTAATAATCTGCAAACACATTAATTAAGTATGTTATTAACTTTTTATTAAATTAATTAATGTATTTGTTACCTACAAACTAATGTAAAAGTTACATGCATATGTATAAATTAGCAAACAATAGGTTTTTTTAGGTGTTTTTTTTCATTACAAGATGAATTGGCATTGTAGTTGTTAACATGAATTAATGATGTGCAAATACATGAACAAAGCTGTACACATTAACCTCTCAGTAGCTAATTAGTTAATAACTGCATTTGGTCTTGACAATTCATGTAACCTTATTGTAAGAGTTATTTTACATTTTCTTAGCAATGTTATCTTTAAATGCAGGATTACAGCATATTTCATCAATGCTTTCTAGTCAGATCTTTGCAAAAATTCTAGCCAGCTGGATACAGAGGAAGTACCAAGGTAACCTTCCATGATATCAAAAACCCATGCTTCAAAGAGGCAATTTTAAGTGGTCACACAACAAGGAAAAAAGGGATTGAAAACCACTGAAGAGTTTACTTACAAGTCAAAGACTAGGTAGTGGAAGCCCTCCTCTGATATGCTGTCGTGAAGCCTCACTGTGGAGAGAAACAGCAGCCATTAGACATTCAGCGCTCAGCTCCCGCACCACTTATATTTGCTTTCTAAAGCCAGGCTACAGCGCTGAAAGAGTAGGGAGAAAATCTCATTTATAACACGCATTACATTGATTTAAACTCTCCAAGCTGCCAGATCCCTCGATTCACCCCCATAATTCACCACCGAGAGAACAAACGCAATATTATTCCCACTGAACACACTGTATGGGCAAGGGAGGGAGACAAATATATTGATTTTAGCTTCGTAAAGGACATTAAAACGTCCAAGTTTATGGATGGCCATGAAGATACGCGCTGGCACCCAGTATTAAACAGATACTCATTTGGAAAAATGCATATTATAAGAGTGAGATACAGTGCAGGTAATAGCGCTCTTTATAGGGGGATATAATTCAGTCCTGCATCCAGCAGGCTTGCATACTCCTCATTTACACTCTCCCTCCCTTCCATGGGGCGACATGGCTCAGGCAGTAAGAGCAGTCATCTCATTGGCTCAGGCAGTAAGAGCAGTCGTCTCATTGGCTCAGGCAGTAAGAGCAGTCGTCTCATTGGCTCAGGCAGTAAGAGCAGTCGTCTGGCAGTTGGAGGGTTGCCGGTTCGATCCCCCATCTTGGGCTGTGCCGAAGTGTCCCTGAGCAAGACACCTAACCCCCAAATGCTCCTGACGAGCTGGTTGGTACCTTGCATGGCAGCCAATCGCCGTTGGTGTGTGAGTGTGTGTGTGAATGGGTGAATGAGAAGCATCAATTGCACAGCGCTTTGGATAAAAGCGCAATATAAATGCCAACCATCTACCATTTTACCATTTACCACACCAGTCCCTTCATACACGCTCTATGGCTGCTTCAGTTCACTGCAGAACTGTTGTCCCATGGCCCTGCTGAACACTGGGTTAAAACTCTGGCATGCTTGATCTCAGGCCTGCTGTCTCCTTACTGTACCTTACCTCGGTCGGGGTAGCGTGAGCCAGCGTCGTTCTCCACTGGATAACTGTCTTTCCTATGCATCATAAAGCTCGATCATTCTCAGCCTCAATCTCTCGGACATTAATTAAACCCACGCAGACACTGTGTTTTCCCTCAGGTCATGGGCGGTAAAAACTCCCCCTGCGCTGTAGCACTGCATCTTGCAAATGACTAATATCTTTCCACAATAATCATTTTTACCATAACAATACGTAATCAACTGGTCGTCACCCTGAACAGTTACAATACACGATGAACCATATGAATTGCTATTTTAAACTTTGGTTTTCAATATTTCCAATGCAATTTTCCATTCTTGTTTTTGTACGATATCAGATATAAAGTATTCATGCATTCTAGCCGACTTTGACTGACATTGATATTGATAATAAACAGAACTGGCAGGGAAGCGCCTGCTACCTGACACAATCACATTCTGTACATTACGCTCAAGCGAATGTCTTCGCAATATGCTGTGCTACACGGTTGCCAAGGTCACAGGTTGAAATAATCAATTAGCTGCGTAGTAGCCGTGTGATTGAAGACAGGCACACAATTTCCGGACCGATATCTGCCCTTTATGATCCTGTGTGTGCGTGCGTTTGCGTATGTGTGTGTGTGTGTGTGTGCGCGTGAGAGAGAGAAGAGAGAAGGACACACAGAGAAAGAGAGAGAGCAACAGAGGAAGGAATTCCCTTTTTAGGATTCCCCCAGCTATGATTCAGCCTATCATCTATCTTCATTGTGACAGACAGCCGGTATCCCCATCTCCTCTCCAGCGCCATGACGACCTTAAAGCAACAGGACCCTCTGGAGAAGAGATCCCAGGGGAGCGTGCGTAACGTCTAAATGAGATAATCGTTACGTCTGAATCCGCTTGCACAGCTCTGATCTGACAGGGAGTGGGTGTTCTCACGAGCCCGTAGGGCAGATCTTTCTGCAAACCACTTCTGGGTAGCGCAAATAAATATTTGTGACAACATTCCATAGAAACAGAGGGCAGCAAACATAAAGGAGCCACACACCTGAAGAATGTACAGTATGCTTTCAAGTGAACAGAAAAAGCACTCAAATATTACTGGGATACCACAACAAATATTCAAGGTGCGGAAGAAGGTTGAGATTACAGATGGAGGCAAATGGACTGACAAACTCCTGAATCATACCTCAACTTTCAGCTGAAAAGCGACAAGATTTTGATGTCATCGCAAATCCACATGATGTCAGAGCTACCCCAAGACAAGGCTATTTCGGCAAGACTAGTGTTGAAGCCAGAAAAAGCACAGCTCCCATATAAACCACTCTCACACAATCCACTACATCTCCCCCATAGCGCAAAATAGCACAAGATGACAGCACAATAAGTGTCAGGTAATTAAAAATGAATCCCCGCTTTCCAGAACAATCTAAAAATAAAAAAAACACACACATCGCGCTCGAGCTTCGCGTCTCCACTCTTACGAGAACACGAGTGAGGGACGGGGAAGGAGGGGGGAAAAAAAAAACCCCGCAGAAACACCGCGAAAAAGTGCACCCTGTCCCCCCCACCCCCCGCCCCATCCGCTCGCCCCCTGAATCCTCTCCCTGAGAAAGGAGGGCGATGGAGCGGCAGCCTGGCTGAAACGCTGCCATTAGCGAGGGGCTAATTACAGTCGGAGGGCCCCTCTCCCTCAGCCGAGCGAGTGTGGGCGGGCGGCGGCCCCCCGCGGACCGCCCTTTACTGCCAGGCCCGCGGGGACGCTTCGCCCGATCCAACGTCTCCGCCACATTTGTTCTTTCCTCTCCTTCAAAACGGGGGGAAAGTGACACAAAACGGCCAGCAGCACTGGAGGGGAGGTTTTGGGGGAGGCACGGGGGAGTGAGAAACTACACTATCTCTGTCGATCTCACTCTACTTCTATCTCACTTTCGTTCTTTCTCTCTCTCTCTCCTCGGCGTGCAGCGTAGTGCCTAAGGCACGTGACTGGGACCCGCAAGGTCGGTGGTTCTAATCCCGGTGTAGCGACAATAAGATCCGCACAGCCGTTGGGCCCTTGAGCAAGGCCCTTAACCCTGCATTGCTCCAGGGGAGGACTGTCTCCTGCTTAGTCTAATCAACTGTACGTCGCTCTGGATAAGAGAGTCCGCCAAACGCCATTAATGCAATGTCCTCTCCAAAGGCACAGATGGACAGGTGCTCAGAAGGCACTGATTTCTCGTTCCCGTTGTCGTGACAACGACTCAGACTTCGCCGCCGAGCCGCCAGCGGCCAGCGGACGCTGAGGAGGGAGGTCGCAGGTGCTGGAGCAGTTTGCATTTTAAACGCCCAGGTGAGGCACACGCTGCACGGAGCGGCAGTCGGACGGCCGGCAACATCGCCCGTCGGGCTCCCTGCGGTCCGCCGTGTCGCCTGGCATTTGCACGCGCCGGCGTGGAGGCAGCGGCTATGACATCACTGCTCCCGCACGCTTCTTTCCGCCCCACTTACACCGGGCCCCCGCCCGCTCCAGGCCCCCTTCCTGATCCCTCCACAGCCGGCCATCCAATCAGAAGAGGGCAGGGGGACCGGGATGGGCAGTTGATAGCCCGGTTGCCCGGGGGATGTGCGCTAGCATTTCAGAATTCTGAATAACACAGGCCAATAAAGGCCACATGCTACCACGACACTAGTAGCAGGGAATGTGCAGTCTCTGTAAGGCGTGCGCTCTTTCATTCCGCCTGATGTTCATTTCCTCACACATAGGAACAGAAACAGTTCATGGAGTGTGTTCTGAGGACAGCGTTAGATGTGATTGGTTCTATCAGGCCCAATCAAAAAATTGAGGAGGTGGAGTCACCGTTGAACATGCCTGAACAATAGCCCATAGTATGCTGAAATAGCAGGTGTGGCTTCTACAGATTAAGCGTGACGGTCTCTGATGCATAACCTGAGTTTGAGGCTTACCAGGTCCTGTCCTTTTCTCTTTGCTTCTGTCACTTATAAATAAATATATAAATAAAATATGATATTTCTATACGATATAGTCCAGCGGGTTTGGGGAAAGGCAATCTTAATTTATCATATTCTGTTAATTACGTTAATTACTTTTCATTTCAGTGATGTCTTTTGTCTAACAAAATAGAACAAGCATAATATAGGTCTTAATGGAAGATCAGGTTTGCCCCCCCTACTGCAAATACTACTCCTTTCTTGATTGGGCACCTGATAGAACCAATCACATCTAATGCTGCCCTCAGAACACAATAAATAAAACTCCTATGTCCCATTCTCTCACTCATCAGTTAATTTACTCTCTTCATCTGTCTTAATAACGTGAAGCTGTCACCACAGGATTTGCATTAAATATGCATATGTTCAGTGGAGTTAAATTCTCCTTGTAACCTAATATAAAATAATTGATTAAGAGTTCCAGATGCTGAGCTGTTATGATTAGCCAATAAATGAATAAAATGCATTTCCTGCATTCCTCTGGAGGAAGCCAGTGTGTGCAATTGTGCTAAATAATCTCAGCCAAGGAATCTTAGGTATGCTCAGCTGTTAAAAAAGATACTTTGGGAGTGACAAACTTCAACCTAAATACAGAGTACCTAAAATAATTATTTGTATTGTATGGCGGTACTGTATTATGTGCGTGTTTGTTTGTGTTCTTATGTGTGCGTCTGTGTTTCTATATGTGTGCGTGTGTGTGTGTGTGTGTGTGTACGCGCACCCACTCACATGGATGGGTGTGTTCAGAGGTGCGTTGGTCACGTTGCATGGGTTTGTCAGACTGAGGTTGAGCCCATATCCCAGGAGGACATGTTCAGACCTGCCTGCCCAGTCTGCTGGCTAAGGTCTTCAAGGACTTAATGAAGACATTTAGTTTAGACACAAGAGCATCTTCATCCATCTCCATCCTTGTGTTGTGTCACATCCCACTTAAGGCTCTCTTAAGGCCAGTTCAGCCGAAAGACGGGTGATGTGTTGAAACCGTTTCAGAATTCTGCAGATTGCCACAGTGCAAACTACCCCGTCTCAGAATGTCTGATGCCGGCAATTGGCCAATTAATTAATCTAATTGCAGCTGGAAAGTTGCTAGCTACATTTATATAGCCAATCAGCATGCAGTAGAGTGTGAACACAGCAATGGCAGTAGAGCTCAGGGTAAAGATGAAGTGAAGAAACAATAGCAAATCGAGGTCCATGGCCAGCTCCAAGCTCTAGATCTGGAGCTCTTATGTTCACAAAGTCTTGCTGTTATTAGGTATTGCTGCTATAGCCAGCATTTCGCAATAGCGACTACTTTCACGAATCCTCGCTATATCAACCTAGATATTTGCCAGATGAGTATCGCAACCAACAAGGAAGTAGACCAGGAAGTGGAGAGACCGTAAACAACATCTCGTTGCTTTGACGTGAACGGGTCGGTTTTAGATTGTTGCAAACCATGGTTTTCAAGGTCCTTTTACAAAGACACGCCAGAGACAGCTTGTCTTGTAGCAAATCTTCTATGTGAACTGGCCTTTATTGGCCTGACTGTGCGAGGCCTGGCCAATGGCAGAGCGGACACACATGGGATTATGACATAACACAAACAGAGGGACTGGGGGAGGGGTTGTGTCACAGTTCTGCCATTCACACAGCTGGCATGGGGGGGGGGGGGGGGGGGGTCAAGGGGCAGGGCAGGAGGGCAGATGAGCATGACCCAGACAGGAATAAAGCAGTGATATAAGGCAGTATTGATAGTACACCCTTATTAAAAATCACAATTTCAACATTTGAATTTAACATTTTCACATGTGATATAAAAATTTAAATATCCACAGGTGAACTAGACATTTATACCTGTGATTGGCTTTGAATGAAGGCAAAATAATAATAATTATTATCTTTATTTTTATAGTTCACATGTGTACTCTACAAATGTTGGGTGTTCACAAGGGCAGAAACCAAACATGACCATCACCAATCAAGGAGTATGTTGGTAAAAAGAACCAGAACAATGTTGAAGGTGATTGGCAGATACCTTTGGGCTATACTTCCAGAATACCTTGCAGTACCTAAACAGTATAGCCAGAAGGTATTCACCGATTACTGTTGCCATTGTCCTATTTGTTGCTATGGCAGTGTAGCATAATTGTTAGGTTACTAGGCTCGCAAATATGCCATTGTTTAGTCAGAATTTACTTTTAGAAATAGGCAGCTGTATAAATGGACTTTATGTAAACAATATGCAGTAAGCTGTAAGTCCTCTGGATAAGAGCATCTGTGAAAGGCCTTAAATGTAATTGTAAATATTATATAACGCATTCTGTGATAGGTGGAGCTCCTCACTGGTTTCTGAGTGAAATGCGAGAGGACCAATATTCAAGCCCGACTGCATTAGGCCTGGATCCAGGGAGGAATTATGGACTTGAGAGTGAAGTAAAAAAAACTTTTAAAAAAACCTACTCTTAAAAGAGTTCATAAAGCTATGTGTGCCTTTCCATTGCATGCACTGTGCGACACGTCTTCATGAGGGCGAGTTACACAACACAGTGAGAGTGAGAGTGATGCACACAGGCTCTAAGTCAGACCGACAGGAAGACCCATGAGTCTCCTTCACTGGACCTACTGAAGTAATCAGGGGTCCACTCGCTGGCACCCCTCACCCAGTTACACCCCCCCCCATTAGGCTGCTCCCACGTGATGATTGACGGACTGACAGGTGTCAGCCGCGAGGTGACAGGCAGACCCTGACGTACCGATGTTGTGGTGCTTCAGCAGGCGACAGATCCGAGCCTCGCGCTCCAGCTTCTGGTGATCTGGGGAGATAAAAACAGACAGGGCGCCGGTGTGAATACATACGCAGGGACAGGCGCCGGTGTGAATACATAAGCAGGGACTTCCACACACAACAGGAGCGCAGGAGGACTGTCAATTTCAGACCGACTGATAAGTGGAAAAAAGTCATCCAAAAATATATGAATTGCTACCAACAAGTCCAAGCCACCAAATATTTTATTGACAGTTAGACCTCAAATCGGTCAGAGAGGGCAGTTTTTTGTAGGTACCCTGGTGTAAAATCCAGCTATGACCAGCTTGAAATACCAGCTACCAGCCGTTTCAAAACACAGCTTGAACTGGTAAAGCCACGTTGAGTATGGAGCTGGTCTAACTGGTCAACCAGCTACAGTACATCAGTTTCAAAACGTAGCTTGAGCTGTTTTATTCAGCGGGGTAGGAAAGTGGTTACATCATGACTTGGCGTAGATCAGCCTTGCAGCCGCGACAAGGGTTGACAAATTGTTTGGGGGAAGAGGTCATCTCTGCGCTCCTTCAACGCAACCTAAGAGCAGAATGAGCTAACCTGCTCACATTCTCCTCACCAAGTTAAATTCAGCTTACCAGGACACTACTGTGACCTGTGACTGAAAACCGGTTGGTGCTAATTATGTACCAGAACAAAGTGAAAAAAAAACACCTTCCTGTGGTTCATGTTTCACCAATTGAGCAACATTTCCCTGCCGCGTGCGTTTCAGACTTCATTATGGATCTGTTTTGTGATGTGCGATTTCAGCATGATTTCCATCTAAGGCCCCAGTAGGGGCTCACGTTGGACACAGAGTGGGGTGTATTGCTGTGTGTGTACATCAGTGAGTGTGTGTGTGTGTGTATGTGTGTGTGTGTGCATGTGTGTATATGCGTGTACAGTAAGTGCATCCATGTGTGTATGCGTGCGTGTGTATGCGTGTGTGTGTGTGTGTGTGTGTGTGTGTGTGTGGGCATGTGTGTGTGTCTGCCTGTGAGAGCGTTTGCACGTGTGGACCTGTGTATGTATATGTGTGTATGTGTGTGTGTGTGTGCACGTGTGTGTGTGTGTGTGTGTGCGTGTGTGTGTGTGTGTGTGTGTGGGCATGTGTGTGTGTCTGCCTGTGAGTGCGTTTGCACGTGTGGACCTGTGTATGTATATGTGTGTGTGTGTGTGTGTGTATGCGTGTGTGCACGTGTGTGTGTGTGTGTGTGCGTGTCTGCCTGTGAGTGCGTTTGCACGTGTGGACCTGTGTATGTATATGTGTGTGTGTGTGTGTGTGTGTGTATGCGTGTGTGTATGCGTGTGTGTGTGTATGTGTGTGTGTGTGTATGCGTGTGTGTGTGTGTGTGTGTGTGTGTATGTGTGTGTGTGTGTGTACAGTATGTGCGCTGTGTGTGGTGTAGTAAAGACAGGGGAGCTCCAGAAGGCTCAGGCCTGGATTTACGCCCAGCTTCTCCTTGTTTGCACTCTCTCTCACGAGGGGGAACAGAAGGCACGTGCCCGCGGTGGATGACAGCGTGTTCTGCCCCAAACAGGGCGGGGAGGACTGCTCACCCTCACCTGGGAACCACGCCCGCTCCAGAGATGCCTCACCCAGCACTGGCCCTAACTGACATGGGCTCAACCTCCCCTGGGTGAGACAATAGCACCAGGGGGCATTATGAATCAGTAACTGAGCTGATTCCAAGCAAAGGTACCGTGACACACTAAAGTCTCTGGACTAAACAACGCGCCCAGAGAACGATGCCAGACTTCACCCTTGAGCCTTCTGGAGGTGTTGTGGGCCTAAGTCATTGAAACACCAGTGAAGGAAGGAACCACCCCTACAATATGCTATCATTAGCACCACGTTGGTTGGTTTGTAATGTAAAATGGTTGATCATTGCTTGGTTATTTGGTTGGTATGAACCACGCCAGATTAGGAACATCAAAAGGCAAATTGTAAATGACTGCATTTATATAGCGCCTTTATCCAAAGCGCTGTACAATTGATGCTTCTCATTCACCCATTCATACACACACTCACACACCAACGGTGATTGGCTGCCATGCAAGGCCCCGACCAGCTCGTCAGGAGCATTTGGGGGTTAGGTGTCTTGCTCAGGGACACTTCGACACAGCCCGGGCGGGGGATCGAACCGGCAACCCTCCGACTGCCAGACGACTGCTCTTACTGCCTGAGCCAATGAGACGACTGCTCTTACTGCCTGAGCCAATGAGACGATTGCTCTTACTGCCTGAGCCAATGAGACGATTGCTCTTACTGCCTGAGCCAATGAGACGATTGCTCTTACTGCCTGAGCCAATGAGACGATTGCTCTTACTGCCTGAGCCAATGAGACGACTGCTCTTACTGCCTGAGCCAATGAGACGACTGCTCTTACTGCCTGAGCCAATGAGACGACTGCTCTTACTGCCTGAGCCAATGAGATGATTGCTCTTACTGCCTGAGCCAATGTCGCCCCACATCTGAGCTGCACAGCCCCCTGATAATGAGCCAATGAAAGTTGTATCCTGTGTAATGTGTCCCTGCAGCTGAAGCCTGGCTGTCTGCAGCCCCCGCACACACAGGGCTCATTCATAGTCCTGTCAGGAGCGTACGCTGGGAGAAGCCTGAGGCACACGGAGGACGGACAGCTTAGCGCACCTGTCTGTTTATTTACGGCCTTAACTGCTCATCATGAAGTGACGATTCAGGGTCAGCGCGCAGACGTGGGTGCCTGCAGGGGGCGCCAGTGCTGGACCCCGGGGTGACATCGTTACGGAAACAGGCCCCAGCAGCACACGGGCCAGAGTCCTGACATCACAGCGGCTTCCTGTCTCCATCAGTCACTCAGTCACTCTCGCACAAGCACACCGCCGTCGACTGCCCAGCCGGCTTTGATCCACGTCCAGCGCCCACATTTCTATCAGCAGGCCAATGGCTGCTAATTGCCAGCCCGGGGGAGATTAACCCGACATTGTCCAGCAGCAAAGCAACAATGAAAAAGACCTTCATCTGTTTTGCTCGTTGGCAAATGATATGTGACCAAATTTAACGGCTTTTCCATTGTGCCAATCTCTGGCCAAAATAGGCTGCTGACTCAGACTGATGAGGTTTGGTATTGTAGAAGAACACTGTAAAATAGTCACGTGTTCTCCTGTAGTACTGTGCACGGACTCTAGGGTGTAAAATAGTCACTGGTTCTCCTGTAGCAGTACGTAGTCTGTATGGTGTAAAATAGTCACCTGCCCTCCTGGCTGATTGATGAAGGAGAAATTCATCCAAATTATAGTCCACTACTCTGTGTGGCCTGTGGAGTGTAAAATAGCCACTGGCTCTCCCGTAGGACTGTGTCGTTTGTACGGTGTAAAATAGTCCCTATATCTCTAGCTTCAGTGATCCGTGTACAATTATGGATGGCAGCGCTCTGTCTGAGAGCAACAGAATGATTTGTTATTCCAGCAGAAGAAGAATTGGCAAAAACAAAAGCTTTCTCATGTAGTATCCTGAAGGGCACAGCTGCTGAACCAAAAACACAGGAATCAAGTGAAAAGCAGAACACAGCTCTTGGAGCGACCTGACAAGGACACCCAAAAAAAACAAAACATCTCCCCTGCTACGGTTACGTTTCCTCAAAACCGCCGCTTTAACCGCCGAAATCGGGGCGCGCGGTGAATTATTTATCGCCGGCAAATTCAGCCGGCCGGGTGAGGCTGAACGGGGGGGGTGGGGGGTGGGGGGACCGAGTTCCCGAATTAATCAGAGACGGATTCCGGCTTTTCCCCCCGAGGACCGCGATAAAAATTCACCTGCCGTGCGAGGATCGATACTCATGCATCATTCACCGGCCCGCTGGGCGCGCACGCGGAGGGCGTTCCCGGAGCGCCAACGCGCGGAGCGCTAACGCGCGCCACCCCGCAGGAACGCCTTTAATATTTGATAAATGATATTAGCATAGCCACACGCTACGCCGCGGAGGTGTGCTCGCGAGGCGGCCGGCCGAGGCCGGGGGCTCGGGGAGAAAGGTCAGGGGGAGACGGTGAATTAAACATGCCAAGGACGCGTGTGGACGGGCCCGGTTACTCCTGCCGGCGGGTGGCTGTGAGGGGGGGGGGGCGTGCGCTCTGTGTCCTGTCCTGACTCAAACAGAGAGGAGGAGAGAGGAGAGAGAGGGGAGAGAGGGGAGAGAGAGGAGAGAGAGGAGAGAGAGGAGAGAGGAGAGAGGGGAGAGAGTGAGAGAGGAGAGAGAGAGAGGAGAGAGGGAGAGAGAGGAGAGAGAGGAGAGAGGAGAGAGGGGAGAGAGTGAGAGAGGAGAGAGAGAGAGGAGAGAGGGAGAGAGAGAGAGGAGAGAGAGGAGAGAGAGGGGAGAGAGAGAGAGAGAGTGAGAGAGGAGAGAGAGGAGAGAGAGGAGAGAGAGAGAGATAGGAGATAGAGGAGAGAGAGAGTGAGAGAGGAGAGAGAGAGAGGAGAGAGAGAGAGAGAGTGAGAGAGGAGAGGGCCACCAGCAGCCAGCTGAATTCACGGCTCACCCCGGCCTGGGTTTGGGCTGCTGTGCTCTTGAGAGGAACCTTTGATTATAATCACACAGCCGTAGTGAGACAGGTACACTGTGTACACACAGAAGAGCACCACTCAGGGCTGAGACCTTGACTGTCTTTCAGCCTGGAGTCCCAGCGAGTAACATGTTCACATGTATGCATGCGCACACGCGTGCACGCACACACACACGCACACACACACACACCCTGTGCCTCTCTTCTAGGACTCCTCAACCAAGCACAACGGGGATTTTGTCGCATAACGCCATCAGAACCAAACCCACACTATACCCCTCTACCTACCCTTTCTCTGAATATCGCCCTTATCTGTTTTTCCCATTTGCCCCAGTACTTCCCCTATCTCTCATTGCCCCGCCCCTTTCTACTCAAGGACCCTCCTCTTCATGCTTCATGCTTCATGCTTCATGCCCCTCCCCTTTGCCATGGTTCGCTTGCAGTCAGCTTCGCCCAAGCCCCGCAGAGAGCCCGACGGACAGCTGCTGACAGCAGCTGCGTGGGAAACCACGACACCACCATCAGACCAACTGCCAACCAAATCAGTGCCCTGGGGAACAATAGGGAGGGGGAAGTCCAAAAAGTTCAGTTTTTTTGACAATCTAACCTTAAATCTTTTTTACGCTCAGCTAAGAGGCACTCCAGCCTCTGAGTTTTAACGGGAAAATGGGATGCTAAATCAGAAAATAACCCACTCCACTATTCAAACAGGTTTTAAGACTATTGTCTTGGGGGAGTGTAGTAGTTGTTTTTAGACTTTTATTTCCAGTTTTCTGTTCTCACGTCATTCTTATTTGTTTGTGAATATTGCTGTGTGATTCTGTCCGCTCTTCCGCACTGTTTACACTGTTTCTGCTTGTGGTGCCAGTCTTGGGCAGGTCTCTCTCGCAGAGCAGATAGTGAAACTCAATTTGTACATCTGATTTCATCCCGGGAAACACACTGCACTCTGGGATTGTGTGGAAGGGGGGTTGGGGGGAGGGGTATAACAGAATGTCTGAGGTGTACGATATTCTGGCATAGCTTCCTTCCTATTCACACAGTCCATAGTTGAAAAGAAGCTGAGCGAAAGAAAGAAAGATAGAGAGAGAGAGAGAGAGAATGAGAGCGAGAAAACCCATCTGCATATCATTTGGTGCTCAGTGCTCTGTCTATCAGCAGCTTGTTGGCCCACAGGATTGGCCCACATGATGGGAAGCTCTTTAAACTCTCATGTTATTTCATGATGGCGGTGAAATAACACGACACCCCTTCCCTTCCCCCCCCCGTTCTCAACGCACAGCCACGTCTGGCTGCACAAACAGCACCCACAGATGAGCGCACACTGCAGCCTGCAACGGGGCCGTAATCCAGGCCACTCCAATCAGAGCCCTTCTTCCTGGACTCTAATCCCAGGCGCTCCAATCAAATCCGTTCTTAACGGGGCCACGGTCACGGTTGCCGGGGGGGACTCTTCCCCAGTCGCCCGCTTAGTCCCCCCCGCCGCTCGTCTCTGACATAACAGGATTAGCACGTTAGCGTTATCCGCGTCGTCTTTCGCAACCCCCGTTACACAACACCGAATACGGCCACTTCACCCGCCGTTCACCTGAGAGAGAGGGAGGGAAAGGGAGAGAGAGGGAGAGAGAGGGAGAGAGGTGGAGGTTTATAGGTAGAGAAAATGCAGACAGATAAAGAGAAAGAGTGAGAAAGAGAGGAAAGAGAGAGGGAGCTGGGCCCTTCTTAAGTGGACCAGCGTATGTATCAGTACAGAATCATATATGGCATTTATCATATTAATTTTGTCATATAACAGCGATGCAAATATATCTAAATATATTCACAGAATGCAACAGGCACAACTTTTTTCTTGCAAAAATAAAAGTTAAAAGTAAATAAATAAACAAAATGGCTCTGAACTGATTTTTTTTTGTTTTAAGTCAAGCGCCAATATAAGACAAACACATGCGAAGTACAAGAGGTCATTTAATATCCCGGAGGCCGAGGGCTTTAGAAATGACACAGCACGTCGGACGGGCGCACGAAGACAGCCGGATTAACCCCAGAGTGGTTTCAGATCCGCCGTGAACTCGGCACCGCAGCCGTGCAAATAAAACCCCACAAACTCCACCCGATAATGCCCCTGAGCGCTCTTACCCAAACCCTAATCCTAATCCTGGGCCCAAACGTTTCACAGAGCACGTCTGACCCAATCGGAGCGTAATTACGGGCTCTGTCTGTAGAGGTTGCTGAGCGCTGGGCGTCCTCACCGCAGATGCTGCTCTGCTGATACTGGGGCACTCTGGGACTTGAAGTCCTTCTCCATATGTCAGCAGCGCATGATGGCCGATTTCCTCCCGCAGCCGATTGCGTAACCGCAGCCGTCGCGTTCGTGCCACCGAGGCCGATGAACACGACACGCGTCGTGGAAATGCCAGCCGCTGCAAAATAGCTGCCGTCAGGCACAGAAATGAATCCGGAGAAGTTTCTGAACGCACACACGCACGTACGTACAAACGCACGCGCCTCACACAACGCAGACACGCAGCTGCATGCCGCGCTGGGTGGAGGAGGGGTTGGGTGGATGCGGCGTGCTGAAACATTAACTGCATGTTACACACAGCAGCGGGAGAAGCCTGGGGGGACCTATATTTCCAAAATATGCTCACAGTCGTACTGAAAGGCTGAGTTCGGGTAGCAGGAACGAGAGGACGCAAATGGAAATCGGCAAAGGAGAAATCCCGTACTGATACTCGGAAGTTATTTTTTCACACAGCGAGTGGTCAATGGGTGGAATAGCTTTCCAGCGCATATAGTGGAGGCAGAAACACTGGGGGCTTGATACGGTGTTAGATTTTATTTAGCTTTTAGGCAATTTAGGCAGTAGGTACACTTGCGGGGCTGAATGGCCTGTTCTCACCATTACCTTATGTTATGTTACGTTATGAAACAATGAACCACAAAGAGGGCACACTATCAAGACAAAATGGTGAGAGGTAGAGGTACGCTATGGGGTACAGACAGATTCAAAAGCAAAATGCTTTAGTCTCGTAATGAGAAGACAAAAAACAATTTCTCATAAGTAGAAAATATCGTTTAAAGTTACGGTTGACAAGTGAACCCTGCTGTAAAATCCAGCTATGCCAGCTTGAAAATTGAGCTCGTATTTTTTTTGCGGTGTAAGTTGGATTCAGCAACCACAGTGCCCAGGTCATTCGGGGGTGCTGCTCGATCAGCCCCACTGCAGGGGCAGATCCGGGGCATGGTCAGGGGTGACTACCCTGAACGGAAGCCTGCCCACCTCACCCCAAAATAAACATTGGTCTTATCCTGGCCGGCCCATTAAGCATTTTCTGCTGCTGCCAGTGCCCCATTAATGTCCGTAGCGCGGCTGGCACACGGATGCCCAAAGCCCCTCGCCCTTCTTCTTCACAGCCGGTGTCCGGCAGAACCTACCGGAACATCTGCTAAGGCTCATTAAGTACGTGGATCAGGCCCCACCTCCTGTAGAGGGATCCACTTTTAAACTGAGAACGTGTATCCTAATCGCGCTTCCCGTGGGAACAGGAACAAGCTCCGAGCACGGCCAGGGAGAGGAGAGGAGAGGAGCGGGACACATTTTAAAGCGCTCTTTTTCGTTTCGGACTCCAGAGCCTCGGCGTAATTTAAATCTGCGCGAGGGCGTCGTATGATTCGATATGTCGATGACCTATTTCAAAGAAGCCCCTGTGAGAAACAGAATGTTCTGAGTTTTAAAAAATGGGACAGCTATTTTCAATGCCTTTCTCTCAACCCCCCCCCACCCCCGGAATGTCACCAGTACACTTCAATGTAGCTCATCTGATCATCAGGCCGCCCATTGATTCCGTTTTAAAATGTTGACTACACTAGTATACTCCATTTTGACAGACAGAACCCTTTAGACCTTATAAGTATGATGTTGTATTGCTGGGGGCCTTGCCCGAGCAACCCTAGTGTGTCTGTATCCGCCATGCCGGAACATTCTGTTCTGTTACAGAGGTTTAGCTTTTTCAAGGATCAACTGTCTTTTACAGAACAATTTAAAATTCCCTGAAGCCCCCACTGGCTGCCCCCTCCAGCCCAACTACACTACCTCCACCCTCTCAGTGCACGGGCAGAGGCCCAGCGGAACCCCAGGAGAACGGCGGCAGAACCCCGGCAGAACCCCAGAAGACTGAATAGCCGAGCTAAAAATCAATACCTGAGCAGACTCAGAAAAGCAATCTGGCACACATCAATACACAAAGAGCATGAAAATGGCAACGGACAAGCCATAAATCTTTAAAAGGTCAAAAACAACAATCGTATCTTGCTGTCTTTGTGAATATATCTGGGAGTGTCCATCATTAAGCAGTTTCTCCACCGAGGCCTGACATAAAATAAAAAAAAGTACTCTCCATCGCAGGTTTGACTTTCCCAGGAGCTCCCACCCGCGCCACCCAGTAGATGAAAGAGATATTGACCGAATAACGGCGGCCATCTCAGCGGCCGAAGTAGGTCATCTAACACATTTCAGCAAATGAATAAACTGATGGGAGAAAGCTCACCCCCACCCCCACCCCCACTCCCCTCGCTGGAAGAAAACAGGACCGCACCTGCATCTGAGCTTCCCAGTCTCAGGAATATGTTAACCGATCTGAGGACTTTCCTGTCTGACGGTAATTAGGCGTCTCCATGGCGATGCCTCATTCTCCCTTTGTCAAGCTACGGTGAACGAATGAGGACTGATGTTTCGCCGATGTTTCGAGCGTCGGCACCAACACCTGAACTACAGCCTGAAGGTGGTGTACAGTCGGGGCCAAGGAGCGTCACGTTTAACTGGAAGTTAGTAGGTTTGATTCCTGAAGGGCTTCCTCTGATTTAATTTAAGGAACATCCAGCAGTATGAATGAATTGACAACATACATGGGATAAAGAAACTACCAGAGATATGAGTCTGCTCAGCAAATAAGATAATTAAATGAGATGTACTGCAAAATAATAGTGCAGTCTTCAGCATTACTGAGAAAATTAAACATGCATAACAAGATCTTATACAAGAGGATCATAAGGTTCTAAGAGATACAAGTTTGTGTCGTACAAACTAACTGTAATTTTGATGAGGATGAGGAAGAACTGCCCTGCATTTCAGGTTTGCTGTGTTAGGATGTGAAAGCCTTGAAGCTCAGTATCTCAAGACTACGGAGTATAACTCCAAGGTCACGATGCGTGGTACGCCTGCCCGCGAAGGTTATTTTGAGTGAGCGGCTACACAGAGACATGCTGTGACAGATTGAGGAGCTGGGGGTCAGTACACAAGTGTCTGCATCTTGACTCGGTAATTGTTCTTACTCTGTTAAACTCCGAGAAAGGCAGAGGGCATTGCTAGAATTTGTGTTTGCAGCGCATATTCGGTAATTCAATAATATGATACGGGCTGTGGAGGCTTACCGGCAGGGCTGTGACCTTCTGTTGATACTTTTGATACAGGCTAGCAAAAAATGTGTGTGTGCGTGCATGTGGGTGTACTTGTGCAAGTACAGTGGGTTCTTGACACCTTTCATTAATATGCACAAAATGTGCTGTAACCTAAGAAATTATAGCTATTGATATAAGCTTTATTCTCCAGCATGTGTAAAGTAGTGTGCCTTACATTTTACAAAAAAAATATGTTCCACAATTATTGGCACCCCTGATTTAATATTTTGTGCAAACACCCCTGGCATACCTTTTCTTATCATTTGTGATAAGGTTGGAGGACACACTTGAAGTGATTGTATGAGGTGCTTCTCCTTGAATCCATTTTTTTGAAAATGTCGATGGGGTGTATTTGTATGGCCAAAACGTTCAATTTTGGTCTCATTTGACCATAGCACTCTCACCTATGAGGTTTGGTCTATTGTCCTCAGTAAGAGCTGTCTTCGTGCCACCCTTCCAAAGAGTTTGCTGGTATGGAGCTGCCATTTATTTTTGCCATTTTGTTTTTTAGACTTGGAGAACCCAAGACACAACAAATCTCTGCAATTCTTAAACTGCAATCCTTGGGTGACATATGGTGACCCCCCCTCCCTACCGTCCGTGGGGATAATATGCACTTCTGGCTTCTTCCTGGCAAGTTTGGAACCATTCCGTATGGTTTACCCCTATTATTGCCCTTACAGTGCTAAGTGGTATGTTTAACCATTCATGTATTGTTTTTGTACCCATTACAACACTTGTGACGGTCAATTACCACGCGTGTCTTCTGACTTGACAGTTCTTGGGCTTTTCGCATGCTGATGGTCGACAAGGGGATTTTGCATGCTTGTTACCTTATTTGCATACTCCAGTGAAACAGGAAGTGATTCAATGACACAATATAGTTCCTTTCGACTGAATTTAAGTCAAATTGCATTGCCAATTTCACTTCGTTTGTTTGATTATATTATATTTACAATAGTTGTCAGGGGTACCAATATTTTGGGTTAAATTACTAAATACAAAACATTGACACATGAGAGTAAATGTACTGAAATAAAAGAAAATAGTTTTTTGGGTGTGTTTGAGCAGAAGCTGAGGAAACAAAGAGCCGTTTATAAGGAGAGATGAATCAGCAGCTGTCTTAGCATAGCGAGCGCTAGTGTGTACTGTCCTACCTCAACAATTCGACTCCTGAGTCATCTGTTCTTAGCAGTGCGGGGGAACAGAGAGGTGGTTCACTTAAGGCTAATCAAAATAACATTGAAATGCTGTTCCTCTTTGATCGCTACGGAAGGTTCCGGAAAAAGACCGGGTTCGTGAGACTACCTGACCCAAACCCCAGCCGTAGCCCCCACCAACATGACCGGTGACGCATTACATTACATTAATGGCATTTGGCAGACGCTCTTATCCAGAGCGACGTACAGTTGATGAGACTAAGCAGGAGACAATCCTCCCCTGGAGCAATGCAGGGTTGAGGGCCTTGCTCAAGGGCCCAGCGGCTGTGCGGATCTTATTGTGGCTACACCGGGATTAGAACCACCGACCTTGCGGGTCCCAGTCAGTACCCACTACACTACAGGCCGCCCTCGGATTCCTATACGGCTCCAGCTCCGCCCATTTTCCTTCAGCACAGGAGGGGCGGCAGGAGCCGTATGAGGTAATGGCAGACCCACAGAGGCACCAGTGGAGGAACTTTGCATACGATTTGCAAAAATAAAAAGGAAAGTGACAAGGGCAGACAGAGTGACACACTCACTTGTGTTTGGACGGTATCAGATGACAGTGTGCCACTGTCAGACCATCGCAGGGTTGTCATAGACACATGAACAACAAAAACCACAACAGCGCTCTCTCTCCTCTCTCTCTCTCTCTCTCTATTGCTCTCTCCTTCCGCTCCCCACCTGTTTCAGTGATCACCCTGACATAGGTCCTCATTGTCCTCATAGGCTTCCCGAAGAAACCTGTCTGCCTGTTGCTTTGCCTGCCACACAGATATCTGCGTTCACGAATTGTCCCCACAGAGACCGGTCCAGGCCGTCTTCAGGTACCGCACAAATCATTCTAATACGTAGTTTGGTCAACTGACCTCAACAAAAACCTGCTTGTCTTCACACGTAGACGCTCTCTGTGCTCCATAACTCACTCTCGCTCAAACTGCACAGAAGCGTACTGCTTTATTAATGGTCCCGACGAAGGCCAGTTTCCAGTTCATCACAACGGCCTTCGTAGATAATCTATCATTAATGGGCCCACTCCTCACAAGCTGTGCCTCATTGATTTTATGCCAAGAAAGACACCTTTTCATTAACTGACCTCACAGAACATTTCACTTCATTAGCTGTCACTGTCTCATAAAGAAGGATTGTCCATCCATCCATCCATCCATTATCTTAACTCGCTTATCCTGAACAGGGTTGCAGGAGGGCTGGAGTCTATCCCAGCATACTTTGGGCGAAAGGCAGGAATACACCCTGGACAGGTCCAGCCAGTCCATCGCAGGGCACACACCATTCACTCACACACTCATATCCACGGGCAATTTAGATTCTCCAATCAGCCTGACCTGCATGTCTTTGGACTGTGGGAGGAAACCGGAGTACCCGGAGGAAACCCACGCAGACACGGGGAGAACATGCAAACTCCACACAGAGAGACCCCGTCCGGCCCAGGATTTGAACCCTAGACCTCCTCGCTGTGAGGCAGCAGTGCTGATCTGTCCCCACAAACACACTGCTTCATTGATTATGCTCACACAGAATGCTTTGTCCTCGTAAGGGCTTGCATGAAGCTATTTTTCAGTCTTCCTCAAAAATACAAAAACCCTTTACATTTCAACAGCACTCCAGAAAGAAAAAAAAAAAGGCATTGGCTGGTGTTTCCATCAGATGGTCAATGAGTGACACACAGGCTCCACTACACACACTCACTCACACTCAGACACACACACACACACACTCACACACAGAGTATTTTGAGTGAACCTTTGGTCAAACAGGCTCCTGCATTTCCATGTGCCCTAAACATCCCTTCACCTGCCATTTATTTGCTTGTGCAAAGATTAAGACTACAGATTGTGCAAAGATTAAGAGTGCATGTTTATTGTCTGTAGGATAAGATAAAACTCGTTCCAAACCGGGATGAAACTAGGACAGTATTTCATTGTGAGGTCTCGGGGGTGTTAAGATCATATAACGCATTCCTGAGGGCAAGCTTTTTGTCTGCAAGATAACATAAAACGTTATGGGCATTTTTCTTTGCAACAGGACCAAAATGGGATGAAACTAGGACAGTATTTGACAGAGAGGTCTCAGGTGTGTTAAGACCATATAACACTTTCCTGAGTTTTATGTTATCTCTGGGATAATGTAAAAATTTACGGGCATTCTCCTGAACACCAGGACCAACCCGGGATGAAAGCAGGACGGCATTTGATGGCGAGGTCCCAGGTGTGCCGTTCGCTCTCCTTTTCCGCCCGTGTCCATCTGCTGCCGAATCTCTCCCTCCCTCACTCCTTCCCTCCATCTTGAGTGTGACTGAAAGAGCCGCTCTGTCTCTCTTGGCTGTCAGTCGCACTGTAAACAGCTTTCATTCTGTCACCCCGAGCTGTTAGCCGCAACCGCAAACAAGCACTGCTCCGCCATTCGCTGAGATTCAGCGATCCTGTCCCCGGAGAGAAGCCATACACAGGACAGACCATGGACAACTAAGCCCAGACAATATAAAGGGACTCTTTGTCTTTCACGAGTGTGTGTGTGTGTGCGGTGGGGGGTTGGCGGTGTGAGGGTGTGTGCATGTGTGTGTGTGTGCGCACGTGTGTGCACGTGTGCGTGTCTGTGTGTTTGTCAGTGTGCGTGTGTGTGTGTGTGTGTGTGTGTGTGTGTGTTGGTTAATATACAAGGACAGAAACTGGTATATATCCAGCTACAGATCTGTGCAGGGAGGCTGGCACTCACTGTACCTGCCACAGCAGTATATTACTGTACAAACACCATGTCCATTCAGATACATTTCACTCACTGGAGTCTCCCCTGGCAATGTGAGCAGCTGGGGACTCAAATAACAATCACGATAACACTGAAGGCGAGACGCAGTCAGGTCCACACCTCTCTCTGTCTCCCTTTTATTCTCTCTCTTCTCTCACTGTACACACACACACACACACGCACGTCTCTCTCTTCTTTCCCCCACTTTATTTTAATTATCTCTCTCTCAGTCACCGTCTCCGCGGCGCACACCTGGAGAGAACCCTCCGGAATGGGATCACTTTCCAAACGTCCTTGAGTGACAGCAGCGATCCGCCCTCTGGAGACCGGGGGGGGGGGTCGGGGGGGGGTCGGGGACGCTGCAGCGAATCAGGGTGACGAGTGCCCGGTGCGTCAGCTGCCTCTAATTGGGTTTGGGCTCTTCAACGATGACAGCAAAGGGTGTTCACCCGCCGTCTAGGGCAGCGTGCCGAACGCACCGGACGGATGGGCGGAGGGGGGGGGGGACGCAGAGCGGAGAGTTTCTTCTCTTTCCTCTGTCCTTATCTCGCCGTGATCTCGTCTACCCACCTTCTCCGCACGGGCCGGGCACGTTAAAGTGCAGCAGGGACGTGCACAGACCCCCCCCTTTGTCAGAAGTGATAATAACCGACATGGAGTTTTGGGTATTCGAGAGGGACCGGTCCCCCCCTAGGTGTCCTGACATGTTCTAGCTCGAGCCGGGCGTCCGCTCTGCCGAACACGGCGACCTCGCGCGGAGACGGGCGCGGCCGGGGCAGCCGCAGGGACACGGTGAGGGGAGGCCGGGGGTGTGAGAACACAGCCTCCGCGCTCCGTCCCCTGTGAAGCACAATCACTCCCCGTCTTCACAGAGCCGTCAGGCGTCACCGCTACCCGGCCTGAGCGGGAGAGGACCACGCGTCCCGTCTGTATTGGTGAAAGAAAGCTGATGAGGCGTGTGCGCTGAATACCTCGCCTGCCGCCCCTAGTGCCCCCCGAACCCGCTGATTACAGAGCTCCCGTCCGCCTGGGACCCAGAGCCACAGAGACACAGAGACACAGAGACACAGAGCCACAGAGCCACAGAGACACAGAGCCTCAGAGACACAGAGCCACAGAGACACAGAGACACAGAGACACAGAGCCACAGAGACACAGAGCCTCAGAGACACAGAGCCACAGAGACACAGAGCCACAGAGACACAGAGCCTCAGAGACACAGAGACACAGAGACACAGAGCCACAGAGACACAGAGCCACAGAGACACAGAGCCACAGAGAAACAGAGACATAGACCACAGAGCCATAGAGCCACAGAGCAATAGAGCCACAGAGACACAGAGACACAGAGCCACAGAGACACAGAGCCACAGAGCCACAGAGACACAGAGCCTCAGAGACACAGAGCCACAGAGACACAGAGACACAGAGACACAGAGACACAGAGCCACAGAGACACAGAGCCACAGAGAAACAGAGACATAGACCACAGAGCCATAGAGCCACAGAGCAATAGAGCCACAGAGACACAGAGACACAGAGCCACAGAGACACAGAGCCACAGAGACACAGAGCCTCAGAGACACAGAGCCACAGAGACACAGAGACACAGAGCCACAGAGACACAGAGCCACAGAGAAACAGAGACATAGACCACAGAGCCATAGAGCCACAGAGCAATAGAGCCACAGAGCCACAGAGACACAGAGCCTCAGAGACACAGAGCCACAGAGACACAGAGACACAGAGACACAGAGCCTCAGAGACACAGAGACACAGAGCCACAGAGACACAGAGACACAGAGACACAGAGCCACAGAGACACAGAGCCACAGAGACACAGAGCCACAGAGAAACAGAGACATAGACCACAGAGCCATAGAGCCACAGAGCAATAGAGCCACAGAGACACAGAGACACAGAGCCACAGAGACACAGAGACACAGAGACACAGAGCCACAGAGACACAGAGCCACAGAGACACAGAGACACAGAGACACAGAGACACAGAGCCACAGAGAAACAGAGACATAGACCACAGAGCCATAGAGCCACAGAGCAATAGAGCCACAGAGACACAGAGACACAGAGACACAGAGACACAGAGACACAGAGACACAGAGCCACAGAGACACAGAGACACAGAGACACAGAGACACAGAGACACAGAGACACAAGCTGCCGCCAGGAGGGTGTGTGAGCAAAAACAAGGTGAGTTTTGTCTGCTTCATCTGTAAATATTATGTATTTTTGAACATCGAAATGGAACATTCTCATCGATGTTATTAGGTCTTGACCCGCCCAACTGCCAAATCAACCATGATTCAACTCAACCGTGATTCATGATTCGCACGTGGCCTGTTCCAAAATGGGGTGTGGGTGCATCACAATCACAGACTCACAGAAAGACTAATGAGCTGCCTCACTGGTCATGACACACATTCCATCAGGAGGCATGCAGGGGCTTAGGTCAACGGCCCAAATAGCCAGAAGCACTCCACATGGAGGCAGCCGTGTACTCAGTGAGCTATTTATTAGGTCTTTTTTAGTCTTCTGCTGCTGTAGCCTGGTCCACCAGTCTGGCTCATTAACAATGCATTCCTGACTGCAGAGCAGCTGCTCACTGGATGTTTTTTGTCTTTCGCGCCATTCTCTACAAACTACAAACCACTTTTGTGCTTGAAAATCCCAGGAGATCAGCAGTTTCTGCGATACTCAATCCACCCTGTCTGGCTCCTACAATCATTCCACGGCACATGACTGGCTGATTAAATATTTGCATTAACAAGCTGGTGTCCGGGTCTACCTAATAAAGTGATCACTGAGTGTATATGTAGTGGACAGGTCACTAGATCTGTGGCCAGAGGGTCGTGGGTCACACATGAAGTAGAACACAGCTGACGAACCTGAGAGAACGGTATTTAAAGCACTCAGTGGGTAGCATGGTGGAAAAAAGACTACAACAATGAAGAGAAAAAGGTTCTGAATCCAACCAAAACCAATCCAAGAAAACCTCCCTTCCATCGCATTTTGTCAGCGCACAACATGTCCAGCTCTGCTAACACTAAGAGGAAGGGGTTCTGCAGTCACAGGCTTGTTAGCAGAGACGGGCCCTACCCCTCGTTCTCTTTCCTGCTCAGCATTCAGGCCCTGCTAAGGCTTCCCCTGGTTAAGCCCAATTAAACCACAGAAAACCCACAGCTGTTCCATCTGGCCGGTTCTGTAACATCCCCGTTCAACCTTTCCATCGATTTCTCGGCTGCGCTCCTCATTTCAAGAGGAGCTCCCTCCCTCCCGACACTGCTGTACCTGTCAGAAACAGGTGAACAGCGAGAGGTTTCCGCCACGCTGACAACAGCCAGGGTAATACTGACGGGGGCAGAACAGGCACACTGCCGAGCCTCAAAATATGGCCTTTCCTGAGAAATCTCATCAAATCACAGACCTGTTTCCACCGTAGTCAGGAACAATGAAGCCATAAATTCCTGCACCTTTGACCTCCCTCCCCCTCCTCCCCGCACCTCCTACTGATAACTGTACAGAGAGGAGAGAGAGAGAGAGAGAGATAGAGAGAGAGAGCAGGAGGGAGGGAAAGTGAGAAACAGACAATGAATGAGAGCGAGAGAAATGAAAGAGAGGACGGAGAGAGAGAGAGAGAGAGAGAGAGAGAGAGAGGAAAGCTCCCACCGACACGGCGGAAGACGCAGGGGTTTAAAATAGACCCGGCAGGAATAGAGAAACGTGGGCGTCGGCAAATGTGATAAGAGCTGAAAATAAAAGCCCTCAGACTGGTGAGACGGCTGCCGGCGTGTCGTGGGCGGGGGGGGGAGGGAAGGAGGGAGGCGGGCGGACGGTGTGCCTGTCGCTCCTCCGGTCGAGCGCAGAGAACGCCTGAAATCTCACCCCCAGGGCGTCGGTGTGCGGGGCAGGGGGCGCAGGTCATGAGCCTGGATCTTTGACCGTGTCAGGGCAGATTCACGGCGAGGTCAGAGACCTTGTGGTCAGAGGTCACAAGGTCAATTCAGCCGGTTGATATCGGTGATGTCACAGCATACTTGACATAACTTTTAATTACACTTCAAGTAAAAGTCTGTAAGTGTAAACTTATGGTATACGTGCAAATACGATGCTTAATGCATATATGAATATCTGGAAGGCATACCGTATACAGTGCTCTCTATGTTACACCTATGAGACCTGAAAACACAAGAACAAGCGCATCTCTCTCTCTCATTCACCCTCTCTGTTTCTCCCTATCTCTATCACTCTCTCACTCATTCATCTACTCTCCACTCTCTTCCATTCTCCATTCTGTCATTCTTCCCTTCTCACTAATTCTCTCTCTCTCCCGCTCTCTCGCTCTCTCTCTTTTCAGTAGTATTCTATTTTATTAGGCTGGTACTGAAATAGGTCAGAGCCTCTTCATGATTATAAATGTATGGCCTTTATAATTGTAGAGGAGGTGCAGTGACCCCTGCCACTGGTGACCTCAGGGAGACTCGTTCATCAAACCAGAAAGAGCCGCGCTACGCAACTGATCCGTGGGAGCTATTTTAATTCTGTTTGTTCTCTTCCACAGAAGAGTGCCGAATCGCATTAGCACATTAATCAGCCCTGCTAAAACAATCATTCCTGAAAAAATAAATTAAACTTAACTCTTCCATTGCATTCGTACCACTGCTCCTGCTTCCTACCGTTGTGTGCGCGCACACACACACACACACAAATACACACACACACGCAGACACACACACATAAATTATCTGATCAGTATAGTCAGACAGAAACACTGGGCTCTCTGTGTGTCGTCGGTTGGCTGAGATAAGATCTCCAGGAAAGATCCTGTATACTGCTCAGAGCTGCATACACAACACAAAAACAAACAAAGAAGAATCAACCAGAACAGGGTCGACCTCCGTGGAATGATAACTGAGATAGGCCTGCTCGGTGTCGTTGTGAAAAGGAAACTTAATGAAGAGGATACATAAAGACTGTTATCATCTCGGGGGCTTGCACAGGAACGTCAGCGAGGAATAAATGAAAGAGAACACACGCTCGGAAACGATGAGCCTATCATCCACTCCGCTTTTCTATTACTCCGTGACTTTTTATAGAAACCGCAGGAATTTAATTTCAAGCTTCAATCAAAACTCCCACTTAAATGCATCCGTGTTTTGCGTGAATGCACGTTGCGCGCGCGAACGTGTGTACGCGCGTGTGCGAGTATTATAATAACAGAACTTGCTGGGATCTTCATTAAGCTCAGATGAGCAGTGCTCTTAACAGCCACGCCCCCATTCCAGTAAAGTCTGTTCCACTCAGCGTTTCAGTACGGTAACGGCATTCAAAAGTTTCACTTTCGTCAAAACAACCGTTAGGGCGAAATGAACCGTTTGCCACAGATGCGCCGCGGCTTTGCCACAAAGGTCAACCAGGGGCCTGCAATGCCTTCTGGGTAGTGCTCTGCACGGGCCGGGGGTGTGATGAGAGGGGCTACGAGGGAAACTGAGAGCAGCACAAGTGAGAAATGGCTCTTTCCCATGGCAGAACAGGGCCACGAGGACCTGCAGAACTGTGAAAATCTGCAGAGGCCTAAAGTTTGGTTTACCGAGCCCCTCCATACTTCTGACAGCACTTCTGTGAGCAGCGGTCTGATCTGGGAGAGCACAGTTTTGCACCCTGCTGAAAAAATAAAAACAACTCACGCTAGGTTTTGAAACAGTTGGTAGCTGGTTGACCAGTTCAGACCAGCTCCATAATCAACAGGGTTTGACCAGCTCAAGCTACGTTTTGGTAGCTGGTTAATTTCAAGATGGTCATAACTGGATTTGACATGAGGGCAGCTACAGGGCTCTATGCCAACATTCTTTCCAAGGAGCACAAGTGCTCCAGCTATAAGAATGCACACGAAGAGCACACTCACGTATCCCAATTAGTAGATGTGCTCCTAAAGTATTTTCCAGTTAGCTCACATCAAATTTCAGGGACAAATTCTCTTGAAATGGGACCAGTGTAGAGCCTTGAGCCATGTCTCAGACTTACAGCAGTGGGTTTGAATTTCTCACAGATTACACTCAGGTTTCCTGTCGAGGAGGAGTATCAGCAAGCAGTGCGGTTGACTGGGTGACTCAGTAATTATATCTGTGGCAAGTGCCCGTGCTCACATGCGTGTAAACTGTTGACGGCGTGAACGCATGTTCACGCGCAGCGCTGTGAAAGACGTCATCGTTACAGTTCGGCGGTGACACGCGTTGAACATTACGGTCCGTGTTTGCAGATGAGCCGAATGAACCCTCGAGCTCAGTGTGAAAAACGACAGAGGAAAACGGCAGTCCTGCGTTCAAGGACTGCGCTTGACCCGCAGATCAATGCCCTTGTTCATTGATAAGACTTACAAAAAGAACGCAACAGCTGTACGTGATAAGAACCGGCTACAGCTGTGTTCAATCATATGAACAGCGAATTAAAGGGCTCAGAACACCAACACTGCGGACAGATTTACAATAATCTTATTCTTATTCGATCATAGATCCCATTATACTCCAGTCCATTTTATTACTTAATCCATTCTGGGCGGAATTCTTCCCCCTATCGTCTCGAGAATATCAACCAAGAATCAAGCAATAAGAAAGAACAAACAAGCAAGCCCAGCAAGCCTGCTCAAATATTCACTTCCATTTCACACACAAACCGTGCATATCCTGTATACACTACAAACCTGGTGGAGCCACACCTCATAGTCTGGAACTCATGAACTCAAAACTGAGATGATAGTCTGTCCATCCACATAGTTTTTTGCCCTGGCTCTATTTTCTAACAAACATGACACAGCAAACGCTCAGTGTACACGACCCCGGTCTGGCCCACCTTTAACCTTGAGGGTCACGCAGGTCAGGTTCCCTCTCTGGCCGTCTCCAGCCGTGACAGCCTGCCGCGGGGGGGCTTAGCAGAGCGATTCCCATGAACCTCCATAAATGATCTGCGTAAATGCAGGAGCGCCCAGCGAGGACTGGCGTCATTAACCCCCACGGCGTCACCTGTCACGTGCCCTCAGTGCCCTCAGCCGCTGCCGGCTCTGCCCATGTCAGAGCTCACAGAGACCGGGCAGTCCCCTGGACATTTTTCCATTTACTTAAGATTTTCCTAAAGGTGACCAGATTATTCAACAGCGTCAAAATTCTGCAACGTCAAAAAATATGTATAAAGAACTTTGCTGGCAGGCCCGGCAAACACACCAAATCATTACAGACGGTGTTTTATTTTCAATTTATTTCTTTATTTCTCTGTCCGAGGCGAAGGGCATAAGGTAGTTACGGGATGCAAAGGACAGCCCGTGAGCAGTGAAATGTGAAATGCACAGAGACAGATCAGCCCTGATAAGAGCGCAGAGAAAAGAAGCCCTGCGCTTTTAAAGAGGCGGGCAGCGCTACATTACTGATGGGCCTGTGGGCTTACACACTCATTATCTATGATAATCACATACACCGCCGTTTAAAATCGCCACTGACAGCCGAATGCAAACACGCAAAGGCCAGAGCAGTTCCGGCCATTTTCAGAAAGGTGAAGCATCGACTTCACTGTCTGATATGGCGGATCACTACCTCTAGCACAAAACTGTCTAGACGGGACTAAATCAAGCGAAGAAACGTCCAATTGATTTGTTTATGCGACTGAAGGGCATCCCCGTGTCGGGATGCAAAATGAGAGCAGGTAAATATCGAAGTAAACAGAAATACGATACTCTCTGAAATAAGAAATATGTATTCTCTGAACGACTGTACAATTTGCGCACTAAACTTCATAGCTAGTCCCACTTTAACGATGTCACAATGATCCAGAGCTCGCGTAGGTATCAGGAGCCCACTGTGAGACTGTGTGCGACTGTAAGTGGTCTCTGCAGCATTGTATTAGGGACAACAGCCAGCACAGCAACATACACACATTATGACCAGCTGCCCGAAACACCGCCCACCACATGGCGACCTAGGCCTGATGAACCTGGATGACGAGACGCTGGACTGGCTTGCTGCAACGGAGCTGAGGATCTGATGACATACGCAAGAAGAAGAAGCAACATACACAAGCCAGAGGGATTGTGGGAGGCAGGAAAGGAGAAATAAAAGAATGGGGAAGAAGAAGGACAGAGAAATGGAAAAGGGTATAGAATGAAACGATGGTGAAGAATGGAGGATGGAGAAAAGGAAAGGATGGAGGGGTGTGTTGGAAAACATGGGAGCTGAACTCACATTGTAGTTAGTCAATCTACAACCCCGTTTAGCCCCCAATACTGTGGAATATACCTCTTTGATCAGTACCTTTGCGTTACCTCCTCTACCCCCCCCCCCCCCCCCCCCCCCTCGGTCCAATTTCCAACAATTTGTTCCTTCCCCCACCAGATGTAATCACCCCCCCCCCCCCCCCTCAGCTGTTTAGTTCTTGTTACATTACATTACATTACATTATTGGCATTTGGCAGACGCTCTTATCCAGAGCGACGTACAACAAAGTGCATACCCATAACCAGGGATAAGTTCGCTGAAAGACCCTAGAGGTAAGTACAATTTCAACTGCTACCTGTACAACAAAGATAAGGACAAGGGCCATTTTTTTTTTTTTTTTTTTTTTTTTTTGAACAAACAAACAAACAAACAGAGCAAAAGTTACCAAAGTTAACTATCCAAACACTGCTTACCTAGCCAACTAAAAATACCGATACACAAAGCAAGTCACAGAGACAACAATTGTTGATCTGTACTTGGGGAACAGAACCACTAGTTCCTCTACTATATTAAACTAACCTGTTTGAAACAAAGACGTGCCTGCGTTTATATTTTCTACCGACAATCGTACGGAGGAATACATTTGACTCCAGGGCGGAGAAACAGAGAGCAGGAAGACAGGGAGGGAAAATAAGGAGGGGATGCGAAAGAAGAAAGGAAGAGAGGATTGGTGAAGGGAAGTGTGAAAAGCATGGAGGAGATGAATGGAGGGACCGGGGAGCAGCGGAAAGGAAGCGCAGTGAAAGGAGGGATGGGGGATGAGAGGGGATGAGACTGGGATGCCTGGGGGAGTTTGGATGTGCTATTTCGCCTCTCTGCTCTTACTGATGTACAGGCCGGCAGAAGCAGAACTAAGCCCGCATGATAACAGAGTCCATGTGTCAGCACTATCACTGCAAGAACTCAGGATATTCCTCTCTCATCCACCCCTGTTCCTCTTTCTCCTCTGTCCCCTGCGCTCTCCCTCACTCTCTACTGTGCTGAACGGCCATCCGAAGGTCACTCTGTCTCTGTCGCTCTTTCTCTCTCTCTCTCTCTCTCTCTCTGTCTCTCTCTTTCTCTTTCTCAGAACGCACACTCCCCCTCTTTCCCTGTCTCCGCTCTGCGTGGCGTTCTCTCTGTCTAGACCAACACAGATCCGTCCAGCCCCTGGTTTGGACCGGAACGGACCGGATTTTTTTTCTGAGCACGGTTACGCGCTGCAGGTTTCCCGTATAGACGACCATTTCTCACTTCTGCTTCTTCATAAACCGGGGGGATTTTTTTTTTTTTACTCACTTTCTTTTTTTAACTCAGCTATTCTGAGAACCCTCCCACGTGTCGGGCCCATGCAAATCTTTCTGCGATAGAACAGGACACATTCAAATGGCCGAGGAGCCGTTTGCGCTCACCGCAGGAGCCCAGGGCCCCCGGTTAGACAGGCGCAGAGACGCAGAGCGGCCGGGGAGGGCGGGGCGCGCCGCCGGGCATGCCCAGGCCCGCGTGGGAGAGCCCGGGAGTGCAGCAGCCCGCTCGTTATGGGCTACACGTACCCCCCCTGCAAAACACTGCTTAACAATGACCACTGGGGCTACGGTAAGCACCGCGGAAGCACAAACTATTTCTAATTGTGAAGCGACTCTAAGCACGAGCCTTGCGCGCTCGGGGACAATGCTTCTGAGGTGACGGCGCCGGGTGAATTTAAGCCGTCCCGCAGGTTCTGACGGTAATCTTCCGACGGCAGGAGACGGGGAAGGGTTTCCCGGGGTGCTTAAGCAATGGGCGAATGGCTTTCATCCGGGAATGTGTAACGTGAGTAATGTCACCGAACTCACCAAACTACATTATCTCATTACCCTGAGGGGAGATCTTCTGGGGGGGGAGGGGGTGGTGTGTACTTTACAGCCAGCGTCAGCCCTGCAAACCTGACTGCACCCCCACTGGTGAATGCACTCCCTACTGGTGAACTGGGAAGTAAAGGATTCAATCCAGTTCGAAGTGTCCACAGGAAAAAAAAACACCTTGGGTGTAACCGCCATTTTTTGACTGAAGTCCAGGACAAATTGTGTTAACTGGAAGCATTCCCATGAGGCAGAGTTTCACACACATTGTCTGCACTCTACATTATCTCATTACAGAGAGGGGTCACGTGCCATGGCTACACCTCAGCCCTGACCGTCCCTCCAGAAAGCAGACAGCTACATCACTACATACACAGAGTACATAAAGTACTGTAATCCAAAGATGTCCCTCTCCTTCCGTGTGCCCGCACAGGCTACGGCGTACGGAAATAAGACAATATGAGTCTACGGATGAGTCATTTCCAAGGGTTAGACGAGAAAAAAAAAAAAAAAAAAACACCTAGCAATTAAAGCCGTGTTGAATGTGTCACCGTGACGACTGCAGCCTCCGACGTGTCGGCTGCTCCAAGGCGTTAAGCGGAGCAAATTTGCAGGGAGGCAGAGATCCTGTTCTCCAGCGATGCTGCTATGGAGACATGACACAACATGTCCTCCTTTTTCGACTGGTGCCCCATTTTAGAGCCAGGGGTGTGGGTGGGCTTCGCACATCCCCTCAGGAACGAGCGAAGCCCACCCATTCTGCCCCCCCCCCTTCCTCCTCTCCCCATGCGCTGTCCCCTCTTCACCTGGTGGAGCCACACCTCCAAATCCAGATGTGCCTCTCCGATAGGCCAGTTTGTGGCACCTCTCCACCCTCCCGGCTGTTCAGCCAATCGCACGGTACGAGGCATTCCCGGGAATTTCTCCATACGAGGGAGGCCTTTGGACATCGAACGACCCCGCAAGGCAGATTAAATACCCGCAATGTTGAATGACAAACACTACGGCGGAGATCTCTGGCCGCGTGCCCTGCCGTGGACGGGAATTTTGATTAATATGTAACGTAATGACATTCGCAGACAGGGCCTGAGAGTTGAATGCGGCCTGCTTGCCAGGTATGGCTCTTAGCGCAGTAAATCATCGCGATTTGTCAGCAAAAATCGAAGGAATAATAACGTCCTGAGGGCAAAGGTCACCATTACGTGGCCGGCGTTCAGCTGGATGGGAAGCGCTGGCTGTACCGTGCGTGCGTAACACGGAGTTCTGATCCAGCACCTCTGCTGCTTGCATATCACATTACACTACATTACATTACATTACATTACATCTACATTACACTACATTACATTACATTACATTACATTACACTACATTACGTTACATTACATTACATTACACTACATTACACTACACTACACTACATTACATTACACTACATTACATTACATTACATTACATTACACTACATTACATTACACTACATTACACTACATTACATTACACTACATTACATTACATTACACTACATTACACTACATTACATTACACTACATTACACTACATTACATTACATTACACTACATTACATTACACTACATTACATTACATTACACTACATTACACTACACTACATTACACTACATTACATTACGTTACACTACATTACATTACACTACATTACACTACATTACATTACATTACATTACGTTACACTACATTACATTACATTACGTTACATTATAGGCATTTGGCAGACGCTCTTATCTTCACACTTATTCCACACAAAACTGCGTGAAGGAAAGACTCGGGGCGCAAGACTGCTTAGAAAAAAGGTTTCGGTAAAGTCACCCATAGCTTTCACAGAGCAGACTAAACCCTCCTGCTGAGTTCGTGTGACCCTCCTCCTTCAATTACCCCCCGCTTCTGTACCCCTTCCCCTTATGTTCCCCTCCCACAGTGAGAAATATTTTTTCCCCCATGAGTTGAGCCCAGCGTGATGTACTCATCATTCCAGGTGGATGTTCACTACAGAAATCTCGTCAGAGCCTCCCTCAACTGCTTCCCCGAGCCACTGAGTGAGGCTGCTCACGGCTGCCAGATTGCGATCCCTTCGATTACACCAATCTATCAGGGTGGCCATTTGCACCTGCCGTATACTGGCCCCCCAATTACTCCAGCCTCTCCGGGGTGACTCCACTTACACCTGCCAGATTCTGATCCCCCTAACTGAGCCAGACTTCCAGGGAGTCCATCACCTCTCCTGCCAGATTTCGCCCCCCCCCCCCCTAATTGCATCACACAGGGTGCCTGCTCATGCCTGGTAAATGAAGCAGGTCTGAGACAAGAGCAGGAGCTTGTCAGGTGTAAAGGGTGTTAAATCCTCTCACGCACCAGACAGGGGCGGTGATTCACTTAGGAACGCACGCTGATAGGGAGAACATATGCACGTTTTCTAAACTGAGGCGGAGATTTGAGAAGAAACACTATGAGATAACCCCGTCCAAGCTACTGCTACAACCAACCAACAAAACCCAGAGGATTATCTTTAAATTCAATCCACCTGTGATCAGAATGAGGCAAAGAGCCTCAGCTACATGTAGTTAGCATTTATTTGCATGCTTGTGCAGTCTCTCTCTCTCTGTGCCTCACACACCCTCAGCTGTGCTGAACTTCTATCAGAAGGCTGAGGTCATCCGAGTGACTCACTGACTCACTGACTCACTCACTGACCCACTGACTCACTGACTCACGGACACACTCACTCACCAATTGACTGACTGATTCACTCACTCACACACCAACTGACTGACTGACTGACTCTCACACACACACACACACCCACACACACACACACACACTCACTCACACACACATATACACCCACACACACACACACCTGTACGCACAGTCAGTGGCATAAGGCAGCTCATCAGTTACACCCCTCAGGCCGTGTCTCAGTCAGGTGAGAGGAGTCCAGGTGTTCCTCACAGGCCTGTAATGGCCCACTGCAGCCTCCCGCCTGCCACAGGTAACCCACCAGCCCGCCATCTGTTGTCTAGCAACTCTTTCACCAATCACATCGCCCCGGACCTCCACTACTCCACACCCCTGCACTGCAGTGGAACCAACCCTGCATGCAAATGTCTCCTCCTCACTCCTCACTCCACTGTACTTCACAAGGAGTCGTCAAGGGAAACTAAGCGAAAAGAAATTGAAGTACCACAAATTAATATTTTAAATGCCTTATTCAATTCTGCTCACAGGGACAGCAGTGTTGCCAATCAAATTTGATGAGTAATATGAATTAATTCATTAATTAATTATTATTATTATTATTATTAATAATAATAATAATAATCATAATAATAATAGCACCAAGCGAGTGTTTATAATGTCAGACTTTTGCAGAATGCCAAGAACACAGTACCCTGTGTCAGGGGGCTTGCAGCCGCAGACTGTGGAAAGAGCTTCTTTTATTATTTCCAGTTAAAGTGGAAAACGGAGTGTGACACCCCACCCCACACCGCCAGACGAGCTCCAAGCGGCTCTGAGCCAGACCGGCTCTCCGTTCTGTGACGGAAATAGAGGCCTGGCAGGGAACGCTCACATCACTGCAATTCACCGCGAAAACCGTGCGTATGTTTTAAAGGAAAAGATAACCGCACTCTGTTGAATACATATGTCCCCACTTAAGCTCACTGAGGCGGTAATGTAATGTAATGTGGCTTGGCACATTTTTGCGTTTCTTAAAGTGACATGAAGTCATGTGTGGAAAAACCGGTCTTCAACTTTTGGCAATACGGTTGTAATACAGTCGGCCTCAGGTGTTTTATTGTATAATTCTAGTGACAATGAAAGTAGTATATCTCTTGATAGTCTTGTCAAGGAGTGACTGTTGACAGTTTCATCTTGTTCGAGGCTTGTTTTTTTTTTCCCCCCCAACTTTTCTGGTTTTCCAATGAGGTTCTGCAGTGAGAGTGGGAGATTGACCAGACTGCACTTGCTCTGCGCCACAACCATTGCCTGTGTCTTCACTGATTGATCTGAGTCGAGAGAGAACTCACAGCCACTGTGTCATTTCGTGGAGGAAACAAATGTTCTTTTCGGGAGTTGAGGGCAGCCACTTGATCTCAGTTTGCTACCCTGGAGGTAGGCTTGGCCAGAAGACCATGTTCTCTCTGCGTCTCACACACACGTAGACGTACGTTCTCTCTCCGTCTCACACACACGTAGACGTACGTTCTCTCTCCGTCTCACACACACGTAGACGTACGTTCTCTCTCCCGTCTCACACACACGTAGACGTACGTTCTCTCTCCGTCTCACACGCACGCAGACGTACGTTCTCTCTCCTGTCTCACACACACGTAGACGTACGTTCTCTCTCCGTCTCACACACACGTAGACGTACGTTCTCTCTCCCGTCTCACACACACGTAGACGTACGTTCTCTCTCCGCCTCACACACATGCAGACGTACCTTCTCTCTCTGTCTTCCACGGAGACTGGACGCTGGATGTCTCCGAGTTCATTAAATAATTCTGCGATTCATTGCCTCACTGCTGTTCACTGCGTCTCCCGGGTGTTTTCACAGTAAGAATAATGTCCTTGTCAAGCAGACGTTATGACAACAAGACATTACCTCCCTATAACCTCACTATCGAAACTTGGAAATGAACCAAAAATCTCAAAAGGTTTGAATGTTTTTTTCCATTCTTTCAACCCCAGATATTTCACTCTGAGCAGAATACCAGGCCTGAGTACTAACCTGGAAATGATTATATTACATTATATGCTGTCAAAAGTAAATGGTAAAGGTAAAAGTAAAAGATTGCAGCAGTACAGCTGCTGGACGTTACTTAATTGGTGCGCAATGCAGAATAAAAACCTATGGCTCTCACTCATCCCAGAGATCACTGAGAAAAGAATGGTCTGAGGTCAAAGAATGAGCTCACATTCTGGATCTGGGTCTTGGCAACTGAGAAACTTGTGACACTTGTGAGTGTTTCAGAGAGCGTCTTCATGAATCTAGTCGGGAGAGAAAAGACCCAAGTCCCAATGCAGCCGCAATAAAGTTTATTGCTCTGGACCCTAGACCCAGAGGGTTATTGGTTCTAATCCCAGGCGATACACCACCGACTTACCCATCAGCAAGGTGCTTTATATAAACGAACCTAAATATAGCCGGTTTGCTAATTGACAACTCAATCTATCTGGATAATTGGGTCAAACCACACACCCCCCCCGGGGGCTGCTGGGATACGGGCTAGAAAGCTTGAGGGAGGGGAGGGGAGGGGAGGGGAGAGAGGAGGATCATGCCAAGCATATGGGTCAATACCGCACACCATACGTGGTCGTGGACACACACGGAAAGGGGGGTGGGGGCCAGTGTCATCAGAGGGAAACAGAGGGAATGCCAAGATGCTGGAATGTAGGTCACGGATGTCACTGCCCTTCACAAAGGGCTGTCCACAGTACCAGAGGCGCCCACAGAATTATAAAATGCGAAAAAGAACGAAAGGAAATACACTTTTCGCTGGACCTCGCAACACGTCTGAATATTATAATAATATGGTTGATGACAAAATGCCGTTAAATACGGAGGCTGCTGATGTCACTGCCCTACTTCGTAGACAGTGTGTTTAATGTTCTCGTGTGCTGGCTTGCTATTCGGTTGTGAATGTGGCAAGCGCATGCAGAATACTATGTTCGAGTGTGGGTGGGTGGCAGACTAATCCGGCCATCTGGACATAAAAACGCACACCTGCTGGACTTCCTGTGCCCCTCCCACCCCCACGCGGGGGACTGGGATTGCGTAACCTCCAAATCCAGCGGGTCTGGACAACGCCATGCTCCAGCGCCCACTCGTTACGACTGCAGGGGTCAGGGGTCAGAGGTCAGGGGGCAGGATTAAACATGAGAATTCATGCAGGACTCATGTACCAACATACTTGATTAAACACTGTCAAGATGGCAAGTGTGTGTGTGTGTGTGTGTGTGTGTGTGTGTGTGTGTGTGTGTGTGTGAGATGACATGCATGTATGCACATGTACACACTGTACATGAAAGTATATCATCGACGCAATGCAATGTTAATTTTAGACAGGCAAAATGCTTCAAAAGACAGGTGGAGAAAGATTTGGGATTCTGTGCAGATGACAAGCCTGGCGCATCTTTGAATGTCTGCCCGGCAGTGTTTGCCAAGCAGAACAGAATGGGGGAAGAGCTCCAGCCAGCTGACTAAAAAGGACAAATCACTCTTTATTTGTGCATTAGAGTTAGAGTTAATACATCATTACATCCATTACCTTCCCTAACAGAACTGCCTCCTCCCTGTCTTCGGAAGATTCCAGATCCAAGCAAAGCGGTAGATGAAATTACAGAAAATGTAATCGTGATTCATGACAGCAGGACATGGTAAATCACTGACAATTTTTCACAAGAAAACTCAAGGGACATGTTGAGTCTCTTTAATATAGAGTGTCTTTTTCAATGACTTTGCTTATGACTCTTTTGCTGAAAAATAAATCCGTTGTTTCAGTATGTGAACATTTTAGCTACAGCACGGTTCTCCACACAAAACACTGTAGTCCTATCACCAAATTTAAGTAAGGGCGTCACAATCAGAGGTGATTCACAGGTCCCGGCCTCTACTCCCAGCCTTCTGAGTAATTCCCCATCCTCACCATTAACCTTCTCTCAAGCCTCAATCAAGTCAACCCTGAGTCTCCATTTACTAAGATTGAAGACATTAAGCATCTTAAGTCTCCCCTCATTACTTTTATCTCTTATTCCAGGAGCCAATTTGGTTGCCCTTCTCTGAACCTTTTTCAGAGCCTCTATATCGTTCTTGTTCTCAGTACAAGGCTTGTTCGGCTCCTCACAGGGCCACAAACGGCCAGGCCCTCAGAAATAACGCTCAGCGAGCTGCAGACGGCCCCCGTCACTTTCCGCACACGGGGTTCGAGTGAACGCGATGCTCTGCCCCAAATCTGCAGGAGCAGAGGAGGACAGCGTTGCCCTGCGGCAGGTGACTCTCAGGGAGATTAAGACTCTAATGAGACCTTCATTTAAATGAGACTTTAAATGTGTCACTGACTTATATGCCAGTCCTACATTCCCTCAGACCCAAAGGTAATCCCTGAATGATTACTGCAGTCGGGTCTGCTTCATTTCGCCATACAGCACATTCATACGCAGGAAACAACAACCAAAACTTGTTGGCAAATGTCAAATGCATTACATCAGCATCAGAGGAGATTGTAATGTGGGTAGATGCATTATAGGCTAAGTATGAGGGGGAAAAAATCGTCCTCCTGGCACCTAGAACCGAAAAACTAGGACTCGGGGAGGTGGTGGTACTAAAATTAGTAAATTGTGTTGGCGCACAACTGGCGCCCTTTTCAACACATATATGTTCAACAGAGGTGCCATTTCAGGACAGACAACTGTCACGTCTGACTCTGATTCACGCACTGTATTCTAAAAATGATTATAATTGAGATGAGAAAACACAACAGCCTACTAAAGTCAATCCAGCCGAGCAGTCCGCAGGCACACGCTTTCAAATCAGCTCGTAAAAAAGAGAGGCGATATCACCACCTGACGGAAAAGGAGCAGGTGGCACATTTACTATCATGTTTTTTTATTTTTTATTTTAGGAATCACCTTGATATAAACAGTGGATCGGTTCCAGCAGAAATACCGGCGGCTATCGAAGGGCTAATAACGCGCGCTACTCGTAAGGTATCCCATCAGCCCCCGTCGCCATGGAAACACTGACGGTGACTTTTATGAATCACCCGTACTGAATTTCACGTCATGCCATTTATTTTCCAAGCGCATATACTTAATGGGTGACTTACACAGCCTACACTAAGTTCTACATTTCTACATCAGGTCAGTATGTGCACCTGTACGTGTAACGGATCGGTACGGGTGTGAGGAGACTCAGACACTGTACTTCTCACAAGATTAACCTACATTCCTTATCTTTTGGATTGAATGCTTTAATGTAGGCTATTCATTCATTCATTATCCTAACCCGCTTATCCTGAACAGGGTCGCAGGGAGGCTGGAGCCTATCCCAGCATACATTGGGCGAAAGGCAGGAATACACCCTGGACAGGTCGCCAGTCCATCGCAGGACACACACACCATTCACTCACAAACTCATACCTATGGGCAATTTAGACTCTCCAATCAGCCTAACCTGCATGTCTTTGGACTGTGGGAGGAAACCGGAGTACCTGGAGGAAACCCACACAAACACGGGGAGAACATGCAAACTCCACACAGAGAGGCCCCGGCCGACAGGGATTTGAACCCAGGACCTCCTTGCTGTGAGGCGGCAGTGCTACCCACTGCACCATCCGTGAGGCTTAATGTAGGCTACATGAGGCCTATATGCCTAGATTGTGGTACAAGGTGTGAGCCCCGCAGTCTGAAATACTCATTGGCAGACCACTTGCAGAGTGGCCCTTAGGCGGAATTAGCTCAGGAGGGAAGAGTGGTTGTGTCGCAGTCATAGATTTGCCGGTTCCATCACCCACCCTGGGTGTCTCCAAGTGTCCCTGAGCAAGACGCTTAACCCCCAATGGCTCCGACAAGCTGGTTGGTGCCCTGCCATTCGGCGTAGGGGTGCGAGTATGCGATTGAATGGGTGAGCGAGAGGCATTCATTGCTAGGTTGCGGGAAAAAGAGCTATACATCCATCCATCCATCCATCCATTATCTGAACCCGCTTATCCTGAACAGGGTCGCAGGGGGGGCTGGAGCCTATCCCAGCATACATTGGGCGAAAGGCAGGAATACACCCTGGACAGGTCGCCAGTCCATCACAGGGCACATACACCATTCACTCACACACTCATACCTACGGGCAATTTAGACTCTCCAATCAGCCTAACGTGCATGTCTTTGGACTGTGGGAGGAAACCGGAGTACCCGGAGGAAACCCACGCAGACACGGGGAGAACATGCAAACTCCGCACAGAGAGGCCCCGGCCGACGGGGATTCGAACCCAGGACCTCCTTGCTGTGAGGCGGCAGTGCTACCCACTGCACCATCCGTGCCGCCAAGAGCTATACAGATGCAGTTAATTTCTAATTTCTAGTTAATAATCTACCGTTTACCTTGGCCCCAGGTGTACGGTCGATCAGGAGCCACGGTCGTACGCACCTAAGGGGCCACAGGACTGGCGGGGGAGCTCATCAATAGCGGGGCGGACGGAGGCGTGACCTCGCTTTTTTTGGGGGGTGCGCCAGGCACCCGTGTCGGTTGTGTCCTTCACTCTCCTTCCCCACACCCCTGTGATTCTCCCCCTCTCTTTCTATCTGTCTGTCTCCCTCCATCCCACACCCCCCCCCCCCACCTTCGTGAGATCGGAGTCGCCTCCCCATCTGCCTCTCCTGTCCTCTCCTCTCCTGTCATCTCCTCCTCACTCCTCTCCTGTCCTCTCCTCTGCCGTGTTTGGATTCCCTGTCTCACACCTGCGCCCCGCTGAAAGCTCCACGGCAACCCGAAGGCGCAGGGTCATATGGACAGCGTGCGCATATCCCCACCAGTGTTAGATTCAGATATAATACTCCTGACTCTGTGCTCACGGCTCAATCAAATGCCTACGTTTCAGATCGTTCAAAACCACTGATATACTAAAGATACACCCAAGCGTACTAAAGAAGCAATAAAGTAGCAGCCGACAGGCTTCAGTAAAGGGGAACAGATGCTCAGCTGTCAGGATAATCGCATGTAAAATGATCATTACCTGAGTAACATTAAAGAATGACTACCCCACGAAATGAGCACAGCAGGAGCACTATGTGGCTCTGCTCTGTACAAGACCTGTCATCCTTTTCTTTGAAATCCTAAAATAAATATTTTAAAACTACTGATAGCACTAGCTCTCTGATAACTGGTAATTCCAGTCAGCCCGAAGCTGCACTAGAGAAGCATTGTTTCAGTCTACCCATCAATTCATGCCACCAGACGAACTGCACTTAGTCAGTCAGTGCCCAGAGCTACAATGCAGCAATCCAATGTTGCCATTTCACATTTAATATTAATGCATCACATTTCTGTTCATGTAATATGCAGTGTTAACACAGCGTACACAGAAAATACTACTGCTATGATGACACGTTGTGAAAACATTAAGAAAAGGGGACATGCTTTTACGGGTGATGTCTGCATGCACGTGAGCATGTGAGTGCAGACGGGTAAAGTGGGCAGGGCCTGGGGTGCGTTCGCGTACGGCTGAGTGCGTCACAGCACACGCGTGTGTGTGTGTGTGTGTGTGTGTGTGTGTGTGCGTCACAGCACACGCGTGTGTGTGTGTGTGCGTCACAGCGCGTGTGTGTGTGTGTGTGTGTGTATGTGTGTGTGTGTGTATGTGCGTCACAGCACACGTGTGTGTGTGTGTGTGTGCGTCACAGCGCGTGTGTGTGTGTGTGTGTGTGTATGTGTGTGTGTGTGTATGTGCGTCACAGCACACGTGTGTGTGTGTGTGTGTGCGTCGCAGCGCGTGCGCGTGTGTGTGTGTGTGCGTCGCAGCGCGTGCGTGTGTGTGTGTCTTTCAGTAATGTCTGGAGTGTTGGCGGGCACGCTTTTGTTTGGTTGTGTGCGGTTATCTCAGGACCGGATGCAGCACAGAGGCTCGGCCTCCGCTCGGAGTGAGCGAGGCGCGTCTGCCGCTGAATGCTAATCGAGTCGTAAGTCCCCGCCGGTCGCCCGACGAACACGCCTCCTTTCTGCGAGGAGACTTATCGTTACCACCCCCACCCCCCCCCCGTTCTGAGCCCCTTTCTCTCACTCCCCTCCCTTCTCCTCGGACGAAAACTTGTTTTATTTCAGACGGCTGTTCCGGAGGGCGCTGGAACAGGTCCGTTTCTATGGCGACGGCTGTCGAATTCGCGCCACTCGGTCATTAGCGCCGGGGATAGCCAGAGTTCCCTCGGTTAGCGCCGTGGGGACGCCGTGGCTCAATACCACCGAGGGGCCGGTGGTTTGCACTGAACTCTGGGAAGCCAGGGGGGCTTCAGACCTCCAGACGGACCCGGCTTAGACTCAACACTGCCGCACCAGAACACTGAGAGATTCCTCCTCTCTCCTCCGTCCCCCATAACAAACACAAACCCACCCCCCAGTCACCCTCCGGCAACGGCAGGGGCGAGCCACTCCACATACCCGAGAGAGAGAGAGAGAGAGAGAGAGAGAGAGAGAGAGAAATGAAAAGTGAGAGGGGGAGAGAGAAAAAAATAGTGTGTGAGAGAGAGGAAGAGAGGGAGGAGATAAATAAAGAGAGGGAGAGAGAGAAGGGATAGGACAGAGAGAGAAATTAAGAGAGAGGGAGGGGGGTAAGAGTGGAGGAGAGAGAGTGAGAGACAGGGCTGAGAGGGGAGAGAGCAAGAGAGAGAGAATAAGAAGGAGGGGGAGAGAGAAATAGAGAGGGAAAGAAGGGGAGAGGGAAGGGGGGATGTCTCAGTAGAAACTATGGAAATGTTTTGTTTTTTTTTCCCAAACTCCAGCAGAAAAGCAAACAATGTTTAACTGCAGTTTTTGGTTGTTTATGCTGTGGGTGTTTGCCGCGGTGTGTTTGAACAGGTGGTGCCCCGCCCGGGTTCGAGGGGCACGGTCCAGCGCTCTAAACAAAAAGCAGGAGGGCGGCGGGCGGTGGACACAGTAGTTAAGAGTTCGTTCTGATCCCAATTAGCGCTCCGTATTCTCCGCATGCTTTTCCATTCATGAGCATGTAGCGTGTGGCGTGCTAGCAATGCGAACTATGACTACTGAGAAATGAGATATTTGTGTACATTCAGCATCGTAGACGAAGGCAAACGCCCGGCGGGTAGCCCTCGGTCAGCGCGACAGCCCCTCTTGGACGTGCGCCCATCCTGCCCAGGCAGACGAAGTTTCTATTGTTCGCCCCCCTCCCTCCCTCGTTTCGACGGAGGACAGGGGAACGTGCGAGTGGGATCCCGCGGCAGCCGCCGACGCTCCATTTCGAGGACGCAACCTTCACAGCCAAAGTCACAACTCCGCAGGCTTCAATTAGCCGGCGCTCCCCTGACAGCGCTGCCTTGTGCGGCCGTGAGGAAACAGACACGGGCCGTCTGCGGTCCAGCGGCCGCGCCGCAGCCTCCTCCTTCCTCCGTCTGCCGCTGACGGACAGACGCCCGCCGCAATTCGGGGGCGACGACGGCTCAGGCGGTGAGAGCGGTCGTCTGGGAGTCGGAGGGTTTGCCGGTTCGAATCCCACCCTGGGTGTGTCGAAGTGTTCTTGAGCGAGACGCCTAACCGCCAAATGCTCCCGACGAGCTGGTTGGTGCCTTGCATGGCAGCCAATCGCTGTTGGTGTGTGAGTGTGAGTGTGTGTGTGTAGGAATGGGTGAATGAGAAGCATCAATTGTACAGCGCTTTGGATAAAGGCGCTATAGAAAAGCCAGCAATTTACCAATATTTCTTTCTTTTTTTTAAATAATTTTATTTCTGATTTATTCCCTTTTTCTCTATTATACCCTGTCTAATCCAATTGGTGTTTAGCCGGGGATACGCCGCCATGAGACCCCGTTTCCTCGACGGCCCAGTTGGATCTAGCGACCCTGAGAACGACTCCGAAGCGCCCGGGGGGGCTGTTGTATACGGCGATCCTGCTCACCCCGCCAAGTCCCTCCCTCGGAGCGGCGAGCCAATAATGCTGCTCCACGAGAGCCGGCCAAACTCGGCTCTTTTGGCAGGACCGGGAATCGTACCCCGGTCCTCGGTGTGCAACTGCAACGAACTGAGGCCTGCATCAAGGCCCCCCTACTTCAGTGCAATATTTCTGTCCTGGGAACGCGGAGACCGGACCTCGTCTGCAGTCTGACACAGGGCTACAGCAGACCATGAACTGTGACTCAGACACTCGTCATGTCTGATGCTTTTCCCACACAGCCGTCTCCTTGTACACGGTCGCCATTCAACTGGGTTTGTGTGCGTGTGGATACACACGTGCGTGACAGAGAGAGAGAGTGTGTGTGTGTGTGTGTGTGTGTGTGTGGATACACACGTGCATGACAGAGAGAGAGAGTGTGTGTGTGCGTGTGGATACACACGTGCGTGACAGAGAGAGAGAGTGTGTGTGTGCATGTGGGTACACACGTGCGTGACAGAGAGAGAGAGTGTGTGTGTGTGTGTGTGTGTGTGTGTGTGTGTGTGTGTGTGTGTGAGAGAGCGAGTCACAAAAATACTGCAGTCTCAACAAATTAACGAAATTAGTCCCTGTTAACAGCATTTTAAAAGCTCAGATTCCCTTGAGATTTCTGAAATTGTGTCTACCCATCACTCTCATTGCAGAGTGCATTAATTTTGGTTTTATAAAACCTCATACTTGCACAATTAAATATATAATAATAAATTGTCACTTAGTTCACACCTTCTATCCAAAGCGATTTACAGTGGGTTAAACTAAGCAGGAGACAATCCCCCATGGAGCAACGCAGGGTTAAGGGCCTTGCTCAGAGCCACGGGAGCTGTGTGGATCTAATCATAGCTAATCCAGGGCTTGAACAACCAACCTTCCAGCTCCCAGCCATGTACCTTAGCCACTAGGCTACAGGCTGCCACAATTCCACGTTCCAAGTGTGGGAACAAAAGGGGGGTGGGGGGGGAGTGAAAAAGGAAAATGGAATTCCAAAGTCATTTGTGAGGATCTTTGGTTTGTTGATGGGATGTGTGCATATGTACCACAAAAAACAACCATCTACCATCTGCTGATCTTCCTCAGTGCCAGAAACACTTGGCCTCTGAATTCCTAATTAGCTCAACGCTGGAAAAACCGAATAAGGTTCTCTCCACACTGCAGGCCAGGGCTGAATGATTGAGCCTTCAGATAATAGGCCCCGCATCAAACGAGGAAAAGAGGGAAAAACAAGGACAACCCAGTTTTCAGCGCATTCGGATTAACTTCCCCGGCAATTTAAAGAAGCCTGCGGCAGGTCTACCTGCCCGACGGGCCCGGAAACTGAGCCCAATGGGGCCGCAGAAAGAGACGCAAAACCTTCACACCTGACCTTTCCCGTAATCTGCTTTGGCTCGGCGGTACTTTGATTCACAATGTGCGGGAGACGCCTCGGGCATTCTGAAAACACCGTTACACAGACGCCGGCTAAGACAATAACTCAGTTTGCCCTGTCCTGGACGGGAGTGTGACAGGCCTCTTAAGGGCTGAGGTTTTTCAACCAGAAGGTCACCCACTAAGTTCCCAGGCGAAGACTTCTTTCACTGTAACCTTGGGAGAGGTATGTTTTTAATGGCGTTGCTCTGGAAACCTCTCCCTCTATGAATGGATAATCCTGTGTAGCATGTGCGAGATGCAGATAAGTCACCCTGGATCAGGTAATCTGCTCGGCAAATAATCGTTTTCCAGATTTCACTCGTGGCCGACCCCGAAATGCAAGGCTACTACACCATGAACACGCGTACATGCACAGGGACCGCAGGTGATAAAAAGCACGGTTTCGGTTCTAGTGCCAACTGGGCCTTCAGGAGAGTGAGTAGTCATAGTTTCGGGAGGTGGGGGGGGGGGGGGGGGGGGGGGGGAGTGCACTGGGCGAGTGCTTTATCGCAAGCCAATGATTGATTAAGCCAATGATTAACCTGTGGATAATTCAGGCAGAGTCCATATATCACCGTGTTTAATAGGGAAGTGAATTGAGGTTTGATTTGAAAAATGCCTCGTTAAACATGAGATCATCAGGAATGCAGGAAGCACACACACACACACACACACACACACACACCCCAGTGCCAGCAAACTATAACCACAGAAATGTAATCAGAGTCTATCGAACCTTAAATCATAGTCCCTTCAAACAAACAGTCTCAGCATTACAAATGCACACAAGTACTATTCATCCCAGAGCAAACAGACAGAAGATTAGCCCTGTAGTCTTCCTGTAATTAACCATCATGTCCAGTTGACGGGGCGATTTTGGACTGAACCAGCAGTTCTGTAACACAAGCAATTGGACTGGGTCTAAGTTCAGAGTGGTACCAAATAGGTTTACACATAATATTAAACCATTCAGGTTTTGTGATGCTTTTAAGGCATTTCGGTCCGGAAAACACTCGACTGGCCTCGACTCCTGAGAGTAAGACAAACACTACAAACCCATCAAGCAGTCCCAGAGTACACAGATTCCAGGGCTGATGTGTGTGCTTATGTTAGCCTCGCCCTAGCCCACAGGACGAACTGTGCCTTAATGGATATCCACCTGGGCCCGTAGGTCTGCATCCCAGGTGGGAATACTGTTGTATCCTTTAGCAAGGTACTTCACCTGAGTTGGCACAGTAACTATCCAGCTGTATACCATGGATTAAGATAAAATAAGATAAGATATACTTTATTGAACCCTGTCTTAAGTTCTTAAATATAAACATACTAGTGCCTGCATTATTTATCAGACCTGGGTCAAATACATCAGTGTTTTGAATTAAAATACTTATCTTTGCTTTACTGAGCTTGTCTGGTGTATTGGAGCCTACGACATACTCTCCAAATGCAAACCCTGTCATATCTGACCCAGGTTTGATTATTATTATTCTTGGTAACCGTGAGGTGTATAGCAGTGGCACAGTACTTGTAACTGGATAGGCAGAGATACAAACGTACAGGTGAGACACTGCAGCTAGGTGGGGCTTATACCTGCCCGCTTTTCTGGCTGAAAGCCAGACACTGTGTGATCCGTAACAACGGGGGCTCCGGTTACCACAGCCTCATGACTGTTAGTGGTGAAACTACAGACAGAGTAGGTATGCAAGTATTAGCTGAACAGGAGAAAAAAATTCACTCAGCACAACCACACTACACTTCTTATCAGCTGACCTTGCAACACAAACACACACACACACACACACACATACGGGCATGTACACACGCAAAATTTGTCAAATCGCTGTCAGTAAGAGATGTAAGTAAGAGAAGAGATTTACATTCCATTCCATTCAGATGCAGGGCATTTGATTGGCTGTGGTCTGATTGACAGCTGACCATCCGCAGAGTGGCCAGGAGAGGGGTGAAGCCCTGACACTGAAAATGCAGAGCCAACGCAAAGCTCTTAACTTCATACTTTAACTTTATTTCTATTTGTCTCCCCGCAGATGTTCTCACTTTCTCTAATCCGTGCTTCCTTCCTCTTTTCTGTATGACTGTTTAGTTGTCATTACACGTGTTTCAGTCTTGTTCTCTCCAGTCATAACACGGGAAGCCGTCACTTGTGGTTATGAAGCCAGGTCCTTCAGAGGGACCCAAGTCAGCCCAGAGATTTTTCCTCTGCAAGTCGGAGACAACAGAGGTCTCATTCACTCTCGTAATGCCGCGTCCAGAGATGGAGAGAGTGATGGAGGATGATAAAGAGAGAGAGAGAGAGAGACCAGGAGGGATGAAAGAGAGAGAGAGAAGGGAAGAAGAAGGGAGAGTGAGGGATAGAAAGGAAAGGAGAAGAGACAGAAAGAAAGACAAAGAGAGGAAAAAGACATTGGAATTGAGGTGGGAGAGGAGGGTTTCTCTTAGTCCTTGTGGCCTTACGTAATCCTCTCTCTTTCTCCCTCTCTCATTCTTTTGCTCTCAAAGTCTGAATGTAAGCCCTTGGACGAAGGGAATATGGCAGTGTTATTGAGCGTTTTATTGTACTGTATGTACTCTAAACAGCAGGACTGCTGTATTCTGAAAATGTACTTGCATGACACTGACCATAAAAAATGACAACAAATAAATATGTAATTGCTTCTAATGAGAATTAGAGTAGAGCTTTAGTGCATGTCATTTTGTAATTCAGCGACTGATCCTCAACAAATGGAAATGTAATTTAAATAAATGTTTGAAACTAACCATAAATGCTAGGGTTGGTGTTGACTGGCACTCTGCAGAACCTGCAGTAAAGGGCTTATTTTACGAGGAAAAATAATATTTGAGGAAAATAATTCTGTAATGTTTGACTGGAAAGAAAAAGACATACTCTCCCTGAGGAGACTGGTACCAACCTGTCGTCAAGTGGAGTTTTTTTTTCCAAGAGAACAGAACTACGGTGAATAAGTGGGTTACAAACTGTTTTGCCAACGCTGTGCTGGGGTGTTCTGGAAATACTAGGACTCAGACACAATACTAGGACACACTCACTTACTCAACACCCCCTCCCCCCTCACACACACACACACACACACACACACACTGCACTCATCATTTTTTTGTGCAATGGGGCTGAAATCAACTGGGCTTTGGCTTAGGAAAAGTCTGCACACAAATTGCACATACATGCACGCTTACATAACCCGAGACTGAAATGCCCTTAATTTCCTCTGTAATACATATGCAACATGAAGCATTCTAACTCTCTCTCTCTTTGTCTCTCTCTCTCCTTCTCTCTTTCTATCTCTGTCTCTCTCTCCCTCTCTCTCTCTCTCTCTCAGCTCTGCCAATCGTGCTGTTTAATTTGTGTTATTCCTTCTGAAATTAGCAGCCCTGCAAGGTCATGTGATTTGTAAAAAGGGGCAGTCATCTGAAGGACTTTGTCACCACAAAGAGGGGAGAGCAAGTCTGTGTGTGTGTGTGTGTGTATGTGTGCGCGTGTGCGTGTGTGTGTCTATGTGTGTGTGTTTGTGTGTATGTGTGCGTGCGTGTGTGTGTGTGTGTGTGTGTGACTGTGCGTGTCTATGTGTGTGTGTTTGTGTGTATGTGTGCGTGCGTGTGTGTGTGTGTGTGTGTGTGTATGTGTGCGCGCGTGCGTGTGTGTGTGTGTGTATGTGTGTGTGTTTGTGTGTATGTGTGCGTGTGTGTGTGTGTGTGCGTGTGTGTGTGTAACATTTTCAGGGGTTGGGGAGCTTTTTAATTCCTGTCTGACTGACAGCTCTCACCTGGCAACCACAGCTGTTTGAGAGCTGGAACCCAGACTGGAGAGTGGCCCAGCTTTGCAGTTGGGTATAATCTTCCATTTACCATTTATATGGATTTTGCCAGGCCTGATATGAAGGTGTGTGGACAACTGAAATTCAGGACACGGAAGAGACCTGGGGCTCACAGGGGTGGACTGAATTTATATAAGCACAGCTGCGGTCTGCTCTTTTCCAAATATTAAATTCTTCCCTGGCCAAACACTTCCCTCAGCTTGATTCCAAATAGGCACACCCGTTTACACTTGGTGTACCCTATCTCAGTTAAAGGATATAAAAACTTGAGAGCAAAAATAGGAATGCTACATAATTAAGAATGGAAAAAAAAGTTATGTTTCATATGATTTAATGTATGATTGTAAGCAGGGAATTCTGTTTTACGCTTAACAGAAATGGGTTAACAATACCTAATAATAAAGCTTCAAAGTAGTGGGAGAGACACATTTTCTGTCTGTGTTTGCACACACCACAGTGGTCTTTTCCTTTGACGCGTCAAATTTAAAAATAATGGTTTATTGCTTCCATCACGCGTTCTTTTCTGCTACCCTTCTTAAAGTTGTACCAGTCATTTAGAGTAGAAGAGCGCTCCCGGCCTCCAGTGGGTGGGTATACGGTCACTAAGGGCGATAAAGAGACACTAATTAAGAGTGGCCTATCTCCTCTGCGTCGGTGGCCTACTTGGTAAATTAGGATTTAGACTAATGCTCCGGAGACTGGCGTTTTATCTCCACACGCTGGAATATTAAAATCGATGAAGCGCTCGCTAGGTCTCGGCTTTTTCAGGGCACCGCTGGTGGTTGTGCGTTTTCTTACCCCAGGTGTTCGCTGCCAATAACGTAGGCGTCCACTCCGAGACTAGTTGTCTGTCTGCGCCTCTGTGGCGTGCGGCGTGCAATCAGACTGAGCCTTCAATTTAGCCGAGTGCTCATGTTCGTTTGATTCGTTTGGCGGAGCAATTAAAAAGTGCAGCGGGCAAGCATTTCAGAAATGGAAACGTCGCGGGAGGTTCGCGTGCATCTTGCCCGGGGAACGAACGAATTCGTTTTTGTCTTCTTTAAAAAAAATGAATGAATCGATGCACAAACCCGCCAGACCACTAAAAAAAAGATTAGGCCTATAGTTCAAGGGTTTACAGACTGGAGAAAAGGCAATTAATCATTTTTTTATTGAATAAATATCGATTTTTGTGGCTTTTGAAAGAAAGGGTCTTTAATCATTATATACGCTAGACATCCCGTCGTCTCTTTAACTCTGGTCGCATTCCCTGGGAAGTACGTCAGTAACGAAAATAGCAGAAACCGGGAAATGAAGCAAGCGGGCATTGGCTGAACTGGAAAAGAAAAATTTTACATTAGTGGTTATTGCATTAGGGGGAAAGCATATTTTAAAATAACATCCATATGATTTTAATTTCTGCCAGCTGTTCATTTGAATGTCAAAAAGCAAGCATGAGCGTAGACATGCAGGCGACTGTTATACAAGGTGGAGGGCTTGAGATGACCTGTTGTTGATTTATAAGACGTTCAGCTCACGTATTAGCATTGCTATCTTCCATTTCTGTATTCGTAGTCATCTAAATACGTGTACATATTTAAAAACAAAAAAAACAAAATAAATGTGATAGGCTAAAATAAGACCAGTAGCCTAACCCATTGGCAATTCTTGAAAAATAACCAATTCTCCTTCGAACATTGGAGAGAGGCAGTCTAATTACAAAGAAACTTCAGCAGTGGCACAGATCTTCAGTGTTTCTGTTTTCTATTTCGGTTTCCAATAAACGAAAAACCATTCTTGGACCCAGATACTTTTTTGTTATAATATGCCATTATAAATCTCATCCCCTCAATTTCAGAAAATGATAAGCATTGAGGACTATTTTCCTGTCTGGGAAAATACGTACTTGTTGGAGAG